>NW_026727779.1:0-51231 GCF_029784015.1 Lycium ferocissimum | reverse complement strand
ATTTTAAAATCCTGTTACCTAGCCCCAAAACTACGTCCTGGGTAGGTGTCGTAGGTCTAGGCCCAAATCTTTAGGGCCTTATCTTTATACCGAATGCATCGGCTCAATAATATGCCCCAAGAATGCTACGAAGTCAACCGAATTCATATTTTAGAGAACTTAGCATACAATTTCTGGTGTTGAAGCACCCCAAGTACCGTCTTCGGATGACCGGCATGCTCTTCTCGATTGTGAATAGACCGAATATCATCGATAAATACAATCACGAACATATCTAGGAACGATTTAAATACTGGGTTTCCCATTAGATCCATAAACACTTCTTGGAGCATTGGTCGACCAAAGACATCACTCTAAACTCATAATACCCATGTCGGGTCTAATCGGTCTTTGGGATATCTGCCTCTCTTACCCTTTGGTGATAATTGCCAAGTCTATCTTCGAAAAACACTAGCATCCTCATGTGGTCAAATAAATCATCGATCACAGGGGAGGGATATCTATTCTTTATTGTTACTTTTCTTAAATTTTTGTAATCAATACACATCATCGTGAGCCCATCTTTCTTTGTCGCAAATAATACGGTGTACGAGGTGACGTGATGGGCACAGGTAGAACCCTTTTCTTACAAGTCTCTCGGTACATACTCCTTTAATTTTCTTCGATTCTGCGAGGTGACATTCTATAAGGAGGAATAGATATGGGTGAGTATACGGCAATACATCTATAGTAGACTCTATCTCCCGCTCGGAAGACACAGAGTTCATGCAGGAATACATATGGATATTCATTGACTACGGAGCGTGAAGAGTCGGTACCTGCGCTTTAGTCATGCGCACGAACCGGATGATAAATATAACCCTTTCTAACCATCTTCCATGCCTTGAGGAGCAAATAAACTTACCCCTCGGCGATCGCCCTCTCTATAGTTGGCTCTCACAAACTATCTTGTTTCTACAATCAACGTTATCATAACAAGAAGCTAACCAATCCATACCCATAATAACATCAAACTCGGTCATATCTAACTTTCATCAAATCTTCCAAAGTATGATGACTATATATATCCACGAACAATTTCTATATACTTGCTTTCTATAATAGGTCCCCTATCGGTGTAGCTACCTCAAATGGTTCTATCAACTCGGTTTTATTCCAATTCTACTAGCAACAAAAGGAGATATATATGATAAGGTGGAGCCTGGATCTATCCATGCGTATACGTCCCGAGAGAAAATCGATAATATACTGCAACCACATTTGGTGACGCCTCACAGTCTGTCTACGACCAAAGCATATGTGCGGTTCGAAGGACCGCTAGAACTAGGTCCGCGGCCTCTACCACGGCTAGTACCTGGTGTGCGCATAAGCCACGAAGAAGATGAACCGACAAGCTGACCCGGTGGGGTGAAATTCCGCCACACGGATTACCCCCATACGGACACTCCCTCATAATATGACCTTGACGGCCACAAGAAAAACAAGCACTAGTAGCGACACAGCATTCCCCGGAATGGAGCCTACCACACCGAGAACACCGAGACAAAGGTGGCCTCGGCGGCTCGAACCCACAGGCATGCGCGTGAACCTGACGAAGCCATGGAGCTGCGGCCAGCTCTGAATACCTGTGCTATCAAATCTCCTACGTTAGTTGTCGGAGGTGCACTCCGTCTTGGAGCCCAGAAGGATATCTACTATCTAACTTGAGGGGTACTGCCTCGAAACTCACCCGGATAGCCAGCCGATCTAGCTCTCTTATCTGGCCTCGCCGTAATCTACTTAGTGTCCCCATATGTTCGCTCTCTGCACCCGTGCGCATGCACCGGCCAGCAATATCCATACACTGGCGAGAAGCCATTGTCATACAACTATCAGCAAGCAACGTAACGATCCAGACCCCCATCATATAATGATGCGCTCTGTCGACCATATCAGCTACAATAGTGGGCGCGCGTGTCTGTGACGACGAATCAAACTCAAGGCTATAGTCTAAGAACACTCCTATCATTACGCATAAATGTAAGAATCTGTCAACTCTAGCTCGCCTCATATCCGGAGGCGATAAAGTGGCCAAGGAAAGGCTTCCACAAACTCATCCCATACCGGCGGAGGAGCATCCTCGCCCCTAGATAACTCCCGGGACTGCGATTGTCGACTACATCACGCAACCGATACGAAGCCAACTCAACGGACTCGGTCTCGGAAGCCTAATCATCCTCGACGTACGGCTTGCGTCCGCAAATAAACTCTGCGGATCCTCCTCGGGCTTTGACCCGTAAGAACTGCGAGGGGGTTACAAGTCAAGAAGTCACGAGCCCTTAAACTATCATGTCTATCCGCGTAGTCGTCTCTGGCCTATGCCTGCCCGAGCACCCTTTACCACTAATGCGGTCGACGGCGGGCGGCATCTCTCGCTGGCCCTATCCTCCGCCCCACGGCCGAGGAGGCTGGAGGCTCGGGTGCGGGGCCTCGGGAGCTGTCGGTGGAGCCGCCCCTGATGCTGCCGGCTGTGCCTGCTATTCTTTGCTCTAGCTCCTCTGGTGGTGGCGGTGTGCGTAAGCGAGCTCGGCGGGCGGGCACAATCTCGGGCATGGGCGGCACGGGCCTAGTAACTCTCCGGGTGCGGCTAGTCTCCTGTCTTGGCTTGCCCATGCAGGCGGTGCTATCGGCTTTCTTTGGAGGCATAAACATAATAATCGATTGGGGAGGAATTATCCGATAATACGGCTCTATCGCACGATCTAGAGTAAGAAGGAAAAGATAACATCCTAAATGTCCTGTAGCTTCCTTGTTTATAGATGTGGTGCACAACACACCGATAAACAAGACTCTACTAGACACGATGCAGTAGACACTCCGAGGGATGAGGCTACTCTGATACCACTTTTGTCACGACCCAACCACGACGAGACATGACTAGTGCCCGAGCTGGACACTCGTATACACAGTTAGATATAATCAATCCGAAACTAAACAATATGGAATTTATAAAAACAAGCTCATATAGAAGGCAACTCTCTGACGAGTTACAACCATAACATAACATGGTACACAAGCCGATCAACGATAATGAACCCAACTATATATATGCGAGCCCGACATAGCCCTTTATACAACATCCCAAAACATAATATACGCAAGCCAACAAGGCCCATACTATAGACGGAATATCCAAACATAAGTCATACTAACACGCCAACAACATATATATACAACCCACACATGTCCTACGGACCTCTAAGAGCAACAACGATGAACATATGACGGGACGGGGCCCTTACCCCTGGATAAACATATATACATCAAAGGATGCGTACCAAAAGTCTAGGCTCAAGGGACAATGGAGCACTCTAAGATAGGTTTGAATAGAAACCCTAAGGCAGGCGGATCACCAAAGCGAGTGTACGTACCTGTGGGCATGAAATGCAACCCCGAAGAAAGGGGGTCGGTACAAAATATGTCTGAGTATATAAAGCATGAAATACAATAAGAAAGATCATAACCGAAGTAGAGATTCCAGGAGACAAGTACGATAATCAAGGAATCACTGTACCTATGCCTTATGAAATAAAATCATGCATGACTATATCATATACCATATTCGGCTCATTATGGACTCGGTGAATACTACATGTATATCATATATACATCATACTCGGTCCATCACTCATCATATATATATATATATATATATATATATATATATATATATATATATATATATATATATATATATATATTCCGTACCCGGCCCTCTAGTGAGGACTCGGTGAACAATGCGGTGAGCGTGCACGATACATACCGGCCCGGACTCGGTGAAAGATGTAATAACGGCATGCACGAGCGAGAATATAGTGAGTAACCATATGCAATAAATCATCATCTGAGACTCAATAGATAAGTAGACTAACTAACACTCGAGTATCAAAGACAATAGTCATGTTAAGTACTTCTTTGATATCATTATGAACTATATCAAATAAAGCCTCGGGGATCATAGACATGTATCAAGATAATGCGAAACAGCTTATAGAATCAGGGACATTAGTCATCGTAAAGTCTTTAGGAATGAGAGCTTATACATCCGACTACTATCCAACATATGGAAGACTCGAGGGCAGTAGCTCAACTACTTTAAGAGTTTTGGCATCAAGAAGTGAATAAGAATCATGAATCACATTTGGAACTTATGAATGGAATTACCCACAAAGCTCGTTCATACATCACTTATATCTAAGACATGCCAAAAGAAAGAAATGATAGCTTTACATACCTTTAGCGCTTATTCTCCGTCAGAACACGTATACGTTTGCCCAAAGTAATCAACCTATATTTAAACGTCAAGAACTATGGTTAAGCTACGGGAAGGTTCCAACGTATTCAACGTTAGTGACTTCTTTCTAGGAAACAAGACGAAGTTTCCTTATATTCAAACCAACTACATAACAACAAAACAACATCAATAACCATTATTATAAGTATAACCGAGACTATTCAAGACAAGATTCGAGAACACTCCGGAACAGCCCCACAACATTCCAAACATCCCACATTTACAACATTCGACAATAATCCACATACGACTACGACATATTCAAGTTATTCTTAATGATCCATAGTCATAATATTTTCATCTAACAACCTTATATGCCCAACCAATACACAACACAATGTATAACCTTATTCATGCTTAATCTTCCAAGCTCAACAAGAACAACAACATGAACGTCAGCAACCCCTAACTCTCAACGTAAAGAGATTCGATAATCTCTCCGAACATCTTGATCCAAAATCTACATTTATTATACATTACTCTCTACACTCTTTTCATCCAAATTCATGAACTATACCAGCAACCACCAGCCCTCAACATGACTATTCAATATATAAAAACTAACGTTAATGGGCTTCATGGTTCTACAACATATACAACAATACAACTTCAACTTTAACCATTTAATTCCTTCATTAAATCACAAATCCATGACAACAACAAAATACTAACTTACAATCGTTTACTATTTCCACACAAACATTTTCAACAATTTGCTTCAACATCAACAACATAGACTCAATGATCTCATTCACTTTACCTTTTGACAACACCAAAACCCATCATAAACATTAGGAATGATCAAACCTTACCTTAACAATTTGGCTCCTTGGTTAAATTAATGAGATTAAACTGAATTGTTTCAATTCTTTCGCTTAGACCCTAGGATCAATTCTCACTCTTATGTTTAATTGACTTATACATATATATGGAAAAGTTGAATTTGACAATCACAAAATTTGGAGCTCACCATGGTCGGCCATGGAGAATCACAATCTCTCTCTAACATAATGTTGAGAAGATGAAATGAATAAGTCTGAACTTATTAGTCATCAATTGCATTTATATGCAGCTCATAAGCTGGACATTGTCCCGCCCTTCATATCATTACTAATAATCTCAAATTTTAAATGGTGGAACTCACACTTAGTTGTCATTATACTTTAATCACTCTCCACTTAATAATCTAATCATGGTTAATGGTCCCATAATCTCCATTAATAGTTCTATACAACAATATATAAGAAATTCATGTACTAATTTAAAATCGGGGATAAAAAGTCTCTATCTCATATCCGAAATAATCTTTCTTAACTTATCTCAATTCTTAAAAATATTTCCAATGTACAAAGATACGGGATATAACAGATGCTCTTAGCCATAGATCAATGGGCGACCCTATGTGATGTTCCCCCGGAGAGAAGAAAAGAGATTAAGTCGCGAGCTCAGCGCAAATAGCTAGCCTAGGTGTTCGTTAATTGACTCGGGCGGTGTAGGGTGGTAGTAATAATCCAACAGGTTCATCCTTGGACATAGAGGTGAAAGAGCGTCAATATAAAGATCATCAGTTGAGCCACTATAGAGATACATTGCATAAAAAAGATGAGTCTCCATTTGAAACTTCTATAGATAGGGTTCTTACATACTGAGGCAGGCTATGTGTTCCGAATGTTGCAGAATTTCGTCGTTGAATTCTAGAAGAAGCTCATTATTCTCGGCATTCTATTCATCTAGGTGCAACAAAGATTTATCATGATCTCAAGTTAATGTATTGGTGGATGGAATGAAGAAAGACATAGCAAAATTTGTAGCTCAATATCCAAACTGTCAGCAAGTGAAAATAGAGCATCAAAAGCCAGGAGGGTTATTGCAAGCAATGGAAATCCCCACTTGGAAATGGGAAGTGATCACATGGATTTTATTGTGGGATTACCCCATTCCCGAAGTAAATATGACTCCATATGGGTCATCGTGGATAGGATCACGAAATCGGCTCATTTTCTTCCAGTTAGGACTACGTACTCAGCAGGAGATTATGCAATGTTGTATCTCAAAGAGATTGTGCGACTCCATGGTATTTCGATGTCCATTATCACAGATAGAGGAGCGTAATTTACAGCTATGTTTTGGAAGTGTTTCCAAGAAAGTTTGGGTACTCAAGTAAAGCTTAGCACGACATTTCATCTTCAAACTGATTGGCAAGCTGAACGTACCATTCAGCCCTTGGAAGATATGCTACGGGCATGTGTACTAGATTTCGGTGGTTGTTGGGATGACCACTTACCTCTTATTGAGTTTGCATACAACAACAACTACCATTCCAGTATTCAAATAGCTCTGTATGAAGCTTTATATGGAAGGAAGTGTAGATCCCTAATTGGATGGTTTGAAGTATGAGAAGTACAGCTAATAGGCCCTGAGTTGATTCAACAAGCAGTGGAAAAAGTCAAGGTCATCCGAGATCGATTGTTGACAGCCCAAAGTCGCCAGAAATCTTATGCGGACAACCGACGACGAGACTTAGAATTTCAAGTTGATGACTGGGTATTCTTAAAGGTGTCACCAATGAAAGGAGTGATGAGATTTAGTAAGAAAGGGAAGTTAAGTCCTCGATACATTGGACCTTACAAAATTGTCCGCAAGGTGGGTCAAGTAGCTTATGAATTGGACTTACCATCGGAGCTCGAATCGGTCCGTCGATTTTCCATGTCTCGATGATCCGTAAGTGTATTGGAGATCCTATGAGGATTGTTCCGATAGATGATGTTCAAGTGACGAAACAATTTGGCTTATGAAGAAGTACCCGTTGCCATACTAGATAGGCAAGTACGGAGACTCAGAAATAAAGAAGTAGCCTCAGTTAATGTCTTATGAAGGAATAACAGCCGAGAAGCAATGACTTGGGAAGCAGAAACGAGTATGAAATCCAAGTACCGCACTTATTTCAACTTTCGGAAGAGATCCAAGATGAAACAAGGTGATTAGATTATGAGGTATGTATGTTTTTTTTTATGCTTTTGGGAAAGTCGTGTGTGGCCAAACTTTATTGCTATTATGTTATGGCCTTTAATGAGGCATTGTTGGATTGTGAATTTGTAGTGACGGATGGTAGTTCCATATTACGGGAAATATTATATCCGTATTTTTGAACCTCGGATTATCTGCTGGGTGGGGCCCACACACCGAGATTTTTTTTTGGAACCTCTGTAAAGTCATATGAATCACATATGTAAAGTTGAACACAACTCATGAAGTACCCTTGGGCCAAATCAAAGTGGAAGCCCTCCAAACGAATATTTTTAAGAAAACGTTTTCGGGTGACCTGACTTTGAGGGGCAAAAACGGTATTATAAGTTTGGAATTTGGGAAAATACCAAGAAATAGAAGTTGTAGATAATTGAATCAGCTTTCCATCCATAGGTCGGGGATTCCCAGGTGATGTCGGTACAAGGAGATACGAATGTTTTAAGGTCGAAAGGTCAGTGGGCTAGGCCCAACTCGGGATCAACCGAGTTGGCCCAAAAAAAAATATGATGAGAATTTAGGCCCAATGTTTAAGGGGTGGCCGGCCAAGTGAGGCCCAACCCATGGTTTTAATGAATATTTCCATGTGCTAATTAATTATAAATGGTCATTATCTAATAGAATTTTCAAGAAACAAAGAAAGAAGAGAAAGAAGAAAAACCAAGAACACCCAAAGGGACCATTTCGGGTTTGGCCATAGGAAATTCACCCCTCAAAATCTTGCCTCTAAAATTATTTTCTTGTTGAATTCCTACTAATTCAAGGTCCCTCTACAACGTGGCGTAGTTATTTCGGAAGATAGACCTCCGGTTTCGTCGTTTTAACAACTTGGGCAAGTAAAGAAGATTGGAGGAAAAGGTAAGGATTCATTCCCTTTTATATGTTATAAAGCCTTTGTTTATGTTGTAGTATGTAGAAATGAGTAGAAAGTATGGAAATATGGAAGTTTGTAAAGTGGGTGTGAAGATAGGAGTGTGGCCGTGTGTGTATATATGTTGTATATTCACAATGAGTTGTATTCTAGTTGTGAGTAGGGTGGAATTAATATTGGAAATGAAAGTTGAATGAATTTGGTGAAAGTTGGAAAATATCCATGTTAGCGAGTGGGAACATGTATGATGAAATGGAAATGGATTAATGTTGTTTAATATGTTAATTGCGTTGTTGTGATCCTTGCATTGTAAATGTAGGAAAAATGATGTAAGTTGCATTGAAATGGAATGTGGGAACTTATGTCGTTTTCTTATGATTTTATGACATTATGGAATTAAGTTGTTAAGGTGCAAATTATGATGATCGTTGATGAACTTAGAAGATGGAAATGTGTTATGAATGTGTATGTTAAAGATTAGAAGAATTGGATAAACTATGGCTTTGGTGGAAGGTGTGTATATTTTGTATATCTTGTGTATATAGTGTAGAAATGATATGAAATGTTTCCGAATGGCATTGTAATGATTTTGATTAGTAATGAATGTGAGTATGATGGTGTTGATTTTAAAATTTGAAGTCGGGATGGAAGTTATTGCATTATGTTAAGAGAAGACTAGTTGTGTATTGTATTGTGTTGTGTTGTGGTTGTTGATGTTCTTGGTGTTGTTGTTGGGTTGTTGTTGATCATTTTGAGCCGAGTTGAATCTCGGGGATGCTATATGTATAGGGGAGATGCTGCCCAAATTTTTATAGAACAATATTGGTTAAGCTTGGAAATTGTAAGTCTCATGAATAGTATAGCGGTCAATGTGACCATTTGCAGATTTTGGCGAAACGGGAAGTGAATTTGGAAAGGCGTAAGGAGCATAAAAGGTATGTAAAGCTCTACCTATTCTTCTCTTGGCATGTATTAGATGTAATAGGATTGGATTCGGACCTCGGGGACCACTCTATTCTTCGGAATCTACGTCTAAAAATGCCCTTTTCATTCGAAAGAGAATTGAATTGAATATGTTACGAATAGTTAGAAAAATTGCCTAAACGTTTAGAACTTGTACAAATAAGACCCGACTACCCTAAAACCCTCACCAGTGACATCATGAAATTTAACGTACGTAAAATTATGTACGCCACCTCATTCAGCCCGAGGTGGGCCCACTTCCCCGGATTTTTCTGATTTGTTCCGTTTGGCTTATTTTGGAATAAAGTTCAAAGGAAAACTCTTGGCTACTCTCCTAACTATTATATGACATTCGTTTGAATTATTTTGATAAGCCCCATAATGTATTTTGAAACATGAACATGATTACAAAAAAGCTTATTTTGACATATGCTATTGTGATATCCGAAATGCATACACTATGGTTACTACCCGCTTCGTCATATGGTTTGTCATCCGAATTATAATCCGAGTCTCTTGTAAATGTGCTATATTTTATTTTGCATATGGTTTTCTCACTACTCCGCTCGTGCGAGCTGGTTATGACATCTTTCACTGCGTCCGGGCCGGGGCATGTATTCGTGCAATTCGCATTGTTCACCGCGTCCCTCGCTAGAGGGCCGGGGCATGTTATATATATATATATATATATATATATATATATATATATATATACATGATGATGTGGGGGAGGTGGCCGGGATGGCATATGATGATTCCTTTCACGCGTCCCTCACTAGAGGGCCGGGGCACGTTATATGCATATACATGATGATTTTACTTACCGCGCCCCTCATTTGAGGGCCGGGGCATGTTATGTATACCTATGTTCATGATGATTTCTTTGATTATGATACTCAGTCTATTAATGATTTTGAAAAGCATGAGTTACGTTCAAGGTAAGTTTTATGAGATCCGGTACCGTATTACCTATTTGTCCTCTTTGTTTCCGTATGATTCAGTTATTGTGTTTACTGCTTTACATACTCAGTACATATTTCGTACTGACCCCCTTTCTTCGGGGGCTGCGTTTCATGCCGCGCAGGTGCTGATACACATTTTAGTGAGCCGCCAGCTTAGGGTTCCTGTCCAGCTATCTTGAAGAGCTCCCTTGTCCGGAGCCCAGATTTTGGTACAGCCTTTGTTACATTTTGTGTATATTTGTTCGGGGTACGGCGGGGCCCCCGTCCCGTCATATGATTTTGTTACTTCCGTGTGAGGTCCGTAGACATGTCGTGGGTGTGTATGTCTGTATGCCTATATGCACGTATTGTATGTTTGGGGCGGTTTATTCACCGCGGCAGCCTTGTCGGCTCGCCTATATATATGTATATGGCTATGTTGGCCCCCGCGTGGCCTTTGTTGGTATTTTCCGTGTGCAAAATTTTTGGTTAGTAAGAAAAAAGAGAAACTCTCGCCCAAATCTTTTTCTAAATATCCGAGTTACTATTCTCGGCTTTTGAGTACGTACGGGTGCCCAGTTCGGGCGCTAGTCGCGGCCTACGGGGTTGGGTCGTGACAGGAAACTCTGCGGAAATTTTCGTAGAATTCCCGAGCACTCAACATTCGAGGACGAATGTTCCAAAAGGGGGGAAGAATGTTACACCTCGGAAAAATTTTCCGTTCATGCACAGTGAATAGAATAATGAAAGGCATGAAGTGTACGATGTTTTGACAAGTAACAAATAGCAGTTGATGATCCTAATGGAGATTTCCAAGACATTCGAAGTAAGAGAAGAAAGTTTGCCAAGAAAGGCAAGGTATACGTTATGTATTGAGAAAGATTTACGAGTACCGAGTTAATGGTAACTTAATGAGGTCTTGGAGAAGAGTTATAATGTCCCTTAGATTGTTAATGAGGTATTAAACAAGTGTTAAGAAGGTTCCATAAGGATTGGAGATCAAACGAGTCAACGAGAATGAATTCCGGAAAGTTGGGCAACATACGGTCCAACATACTGGCCGTATAAAACATACTGGTCGTATGTTCTGCCCAGAATGGGTCTTTCACTGGACCAAATCTACGGCCAGACATACGGCCAGTATAAAAGATACGGACCGTATGTTGGTCCGTAGAATGGCGTCGGGACAGATTTTAAAAGTTGATATAAGGACCCAATCTCATTTAATTCATTTCATTCTTTCTCTCCACACTTCAAGAATTCTCTAGAAACCTCTCCACTCTTCATCCACAAGAACTCAAGAGAAATTTATGATCAACTTCATCAAACCAAGAAAATCAAGTGTAAGAAACTCATTGGAGTTCGTCCAAGTCAAGAAATTCCATTGGAATTGAATTAGGGTTTTGGCTCAAGTGAAGTATTTCCACTCAAAGATCATTCCTACACTATCTAAGGTAAGTTTTATGATCATTCCATGTTGTTTAAGGTATTGAGAGGTTGAAAGACTTAGATTATGAAAGGAGATAGAAAATGGGTCACAAAGATGAGAATAATAAGATTTTCAGTAGTAGCTTGGGATGAGCCATGATTCTTGATATGTTGTGATTGTAAATATGTTATAAATTACATTAAGAACATGGGATAAGCATTATATGTGAGAAAACGTACTAGTGTACTACGACTATGATTATGGATGAATTGAAGGGAAATTGTGAAATGTGGATAATGTAGATGAATGAAGATTGTTGGTTATAATGTTGCGAATGTTATTATAGACATTTGGGAGTTGATATATGATATGAGGAAAGTTGTATAAACAAAGGAAATGCTGCCCAATTTTCTCTAGCTTTAGTAAGCACGTTTATATAATCGATTAGCTAATGTTAATACGAACTCTCTTGAAGGTAGAAACGCGAGCATTAAAGGAGAATGATCAAGCGATAGAATAGATAAACGAAAAGGTATGTAAGGCTAGTCCCTTCTTTCTAAGGCATGACTCCCATGGCATGATTTTCCCTTATTCTCTATGACCCTCTTACATTCCAAATATTATGTGTCTATGTTCATGAAGAGCCATATGAGTTAAGGATAAGAGATACATTATGAGGATGATAATGATGATGCTTATTGTATAAACACCTTATATGCTAATTCCTTCAAGGTGAGGCAGAATGCTTATGAATGCTCCATAATGGAATCGGGGATTCACGACCTTATATCACCCCGATAAAGTATAGTTGTTTTTGAGTTCCTATGCATGCATTATGATAAGAGTATGACAAGATTATGATAAGCCTATGAGAAGTACATGATGATGATATTACACCGCGCCTATATGGCCGGGCAGACACCGCTAAAGGGCAAAGGGCCGTATGCACCATGTCTAGATGGTATGCGTACACCACTAGTGGGCGGCATGAGATGGTTACCCTACGCGGAGGCCCGAACGCAAAGCAGATGATCACACCGTACCTATATGGCTGCCGTTTATACATATATATGCATACATGATATGATGATGTTTATGCAGTAAGTCAGCATGCATTATTTCTATCATGATTGACAGTCAGTTAGAGGTTGTTCTTCATTTGATATCCCTATATTTCATTGATGTATTATTATTATTTATGCCTTACATACTAAGTACAATGCTCGTACTGACGTCTTCTTTCTATGGACACTGTGTTCATGTTCACAGGTAGACAGGGAGGCGATCCAGATTCATAGGAGCTATCAGCAGATTTGAGAGCACTCCATTGTTTCGGAGGTGCCATTGCTTATGGTTTTGTATATATATATATATATATATATATATATATATATATTTTTTGGGCACGACGAGGTCCTGTCCCATCCATATGTTTAGTACTCTAGTAGAGGATCGTAGATACGTACGTGTGGGTAGTATGGTCTCACGATCTCCTCATTGTATATAATATTATTTTGATAGCCGAAGGGCCTATGTATATAAAGGTAAATATGTTTCAAAATGAAAATGGTTTTCCTATGATTTTTAGTATGAGAATAATAAAAGAACGCAAAATGAGTACGATGGGTAATAGTATGAGCGGTGCTCAGTGGTTAGCCCCGGGTACCCGTCATGGCCCCTAGTCGGGTCGTGACACGAGCCCTAGTAATCCACTGAATATGGCTAGTAGTCTTACCAGCCACTCTCTTGCCCTTTTCCGAAGGTGCATGCTTTCCCTTTCAAGGCATCGCCGAATTCGAACAAATCATTAGAAAGGGAATTCTTATCTACTTCGCTCTATCGCACGATCTAGAATAGAAAGAATGGCAACATCCTAAATGTCTTGTAGTCTCCTGCTTATAAGTGTGGTGCACAACACACCCAGAAACAAGACTCTACTAGACACGGTCTGTAGACAACCTAAGGACGAAACTGCTCTGATACCATTTCTGTCACGACCCAAGCCAATGAGTCAGGACGAGTTCCTGACCCCTAATGACCACATCCCTACACTTGCTTAACTATCACATAACAACAGCGTGGCCCGTATCTGCCTATATCCAGCTGTGTATATATATATATATATATATATATATACAAAAATGCCAAAGTAACAGTGCAAGCTGACTAGGTTGCTATATATGTTGTACGCTAAAGAAAAAGAGCCGACAAGGCTACATCATGTACCAACTACATACCAGCACGTCTACAGACCTCTAATGGAACAGAAAGCTATAGAGAGGACGGGACAGGGCCCCGCCATACCCATATACTTGTATATACATCTCAAAGTAGCCTACCAAAATGGACTCACAGCCTCCGCATCAAGTGAGCACTGGAACAATGAAGGGAAGTCCTACTAAGCTGGATCGTCTCTCTGTCTACCTAAACCTGAGGGCATAAACGCAGCCCCCCAACAATAGGAGAGTCAGTACGGATAATGTACTGAGTATGTAAGGCATTAGAATAACAAGCACATAGAAGTCATGAGAGACATCTGAAACATGAAAGCTAATCTTAATATCTGAATGCATCAGTAGCTAACATCCAAGAATATCTACATACTTTGTGCAAATGAAATCTACCCCTAAGGGCGTATGATATGCATAGGTCATAATATAACTGATAGTGTTGTGGAACATACAACCCAATCCATATATCATATAATAGTGCCGAGGAACGTACGACCCAATCCTTATATAATATAATAGTAGTGCCGAGGAACGTATGACCCGATCCATATATAATATTATAATAGTAGTGCCGAGGAACGTACGGCTCGATCCATATATAATAATATAATAGTAGTGCCGAGGAACGCACGGCCCGATCCATATATAATAATATAGTAGTGCGTATATAACGCCTTCTGTTCACGGGTCAATGGGCATATGAATATGGATGCAATGCATAAATAAAATGAATACATAGAACTCTCGGAGTGACATGAGGTGGTACTATCTCCGATGAACATTCTTTCAGCTAACATCATCAATATAAGAAATCTCAAGACCATGAACAGAAGGAGCGATCATTGGCGGAGTATAGGAACATCAAGGACTGAAGTACTCCAAGTGCTTCTAAGAGTAGAGTAATATGAAAGCTCGTTTACGTGCTTGTTCGTTCATATTATAAGATCATGCCAAAAATGAAAGAAAGGTTAGCCTTAACATACCTTGGAGTCTACTTAATGTCCGATGCTTATTTCCCGAGCTTATAACACTACAACCAAGATAACACGAATTACAATTAGGCCATATACATCCCTTACTACCCATTTCAAGTACGTATGAAACTTAATGCACTGGGCAAAGATTTCTCTATAATTCTTACTCCAATACAACTCCTAAACTAAGTACCTATACGTAAAACATCATCAACAATAACAAGAATAATATACAACAACATAAACAAGTAGAAATCTCCCCAAAATTCCAATCGAATCAGCCTTCAAGGCAACCACATCATCAAGCTAGTTTAGGTCTTTCATATCATCTTTTCCTTCACTTTAAACTAAGGAATTCCTCCACAAATGACTTATGTCAATACTTTCATATCAAAATATAATCAAATCCATGCCAAAACATCTCCCAAAACAGCCCCTAATCTTAGTTTGACTCAATTAACTCACCGCTTCCATAGCTATATCTCCTTTACTTTAAATCACTAAAACTCTTGGTAGTCAACTTAATAGCAAAGATAATAATAGTATACATACCTTAAAGGGGCTGGAATTCCAAGAACCAAACTTCAAATCCAACTCCTAAGCTCAACAACTTCAATAGAAACCCTAGGGACAACTTCCCCTTCACTAGCTCGGGTTTTCGGGCCTCGGATCTTACTTGGATTATAAAGAAAGGTTGGGAGAGGATTGATGATTATCAGGGATAGTTTAGGGTCTGTTGGTGTGAGTTGATATGAAAAAATCACGAAATAGATGCATTAATACATCAGCTACACTGCCTGAAAATTGACGGGTCGTCGATGTGCATCGACGGATCGTCAACACTTCGACGGCCCATAACTCCCAGCGTCGACATGCGAATTCAGATTTTCCAGTTGCGTTGGAAAGTAGACTCATTGAAATTATGAATGCATAGGTTATGGGGTTCCATAAATCCTTGTATTCTAGGAGATATGCCTCCCCAAAGTTGACCCAAAATTTCTGTCCGGAATTCTGCCGAATTTTCCAAAGTTTCAACAAACTTAATTTCTTCGATTCACTTAACATCCAACCTTCTCGATACTTACTAAACATGATACCAAGCTCTTATGTATGAAGAATGAGCATAAATAATTCCTTATGACCTTGACGACAACCTCGCCTTTTAAGTCTTCGTCAACTAACTCATGTTACATATAAAAGTACGGGGTGTATCAGGAATAATAGGATATTTATACCCTATTAATGTCAGTTCGACCGACTTTCCAAGTGGGGCCCGCGGGGAAGCCATTTGGCAGCTTGGAGGCTTATCTTGAAATGCCCATAACTCCCTACTCCGATGTCATTTGGACGAACGGTTTGTTGTGTTGGAAACTACACTTCCTGAAATTCAATGTAGGCTTTTGTTTCACATCAAAACTCCTGATATACTAGGAGATATACCCCTCTAATGTTGACCCAAAATTTCTGTCCAAAATTTTGCCAGCTTTTTCCAAATTTTTGACATACTTATTTTATTCAATTTGCTTGATCCCAGAATCTTCTGAAACTTTCCATACATGATATTTATCATTAATTATACTTGATAAGGTTCATGTCCTTTGGTTCCAAATTTTTCCTTCCCGGTTACGATTATGAGATCGTAATTCATCCTTCACTTCATTGTTACGTACTTCCCATGGGTTGTACCTTCCAAAACTTCATGGGACTTCTCTGATACTCCATTAATATGGTGAAATATGTGGCGTGCTGATGCTCTGAAAGTGCGAGGTGCAACATCCTTCCCCCCTTAGAAACATTCATCCTAGAATATTTTAGCTTGCGAGCTTACGGTGCTATCATTAATTTCTTGGAATGATTGTCCTCCTTTAGTTTCTAATCTCCATGCTTTTCTACTATAGGCTCATTAGTCTTCTTCCATGTCCTCCCAATTCTTTGTCGAACTCATTCATTAGTTTCATATTCTCATTTTCTTATGTATGTACCCAATGGTCAACTGATATCTGGTTACAGTCCTGGGACCCGTTGCCATTAAGATGGTCTTAACTCTTGATTGCTACTGCTCCCTGCCAATCTGTGATCACGCTTAATTGTTGTACTTTTTTGCCTTGCACCTTATTTCTCTACTAGTAAACAAATTCTCTTATTCAGATATGGCACCTTTCCTTGCTTACTTCTTTGGTGCTATTTTAGATTATCCCCTTTTTATACTGGTCGACCTTATATACATAGCATATCATATCCTTTTAATTCCTTGGTCAGACCCCTTAATTCCTTACAATATCATCATATTCATATTTGAACTTTTCCTCCAATTTCCTCTTCTGAATTTTTAACATAATTACAAAATAAACTCATGAACATGGAACTAAGATAAAATCCTACTTAATCATAATTTCCTTTCAATACGAGTATGCTTCCCTCGTTAAGTCCTTGGCTCTCTTATACTGGTGACTAATTGAGACTTAAGCTAACCTCTTGTTACACCTCAGAAAATTTTTCATTGATGCACAGTGAATAGACTAACGAAGGGCACGAAGTATACAATGTTTCAATAAGTAAGAAATAGCATTTAATAGGTCTCATTGAGATTTCAAAGGCATTCGAGGTAAGAGAAAGAAGTTTGCCAAGAGAGGCTAGGCATGCATTATGTATCGGAAAAGATTTTCAAGTAATAAGTTAATGATGACTTAATGGTGTCTTGGAGAAGAGTTTTAACGTCCCTTAGATTGTTAATGAGGTGTTAAACAAGTGTTAAGAAGGTTCCATAAGGATTGGAGATCAAACGAAGTAACGAGAACAAGATCGGAGAAAAGATGGATTATGCGACCAATTATACTGTCCGTATAATATTATACGGTCCGTATAACCGTCACAGAGAAGGTCCATCACTGATGGGATTATACGGTCACTTATACGGACCATATAAAATTATACGGACCGTATAATATGCCGTATAATTGTCACATAAAGGAGTGGTTGCTGAAGCGATTTCACGATCACTTATACGGACCGTCTAAGTTTATACGGACTGTATAAGTGTCTGTATAATTATGTCGGGACAGATTTTAAAGTTTTAAATAAGAGGACCCAAGTTCATTATTTTCATTTCCCATCTTCTCATTTCATCTCCACAACTCAAGAACTCTCTAGAATCGTCAACACTCTTCATCCATGAGAACCCAAGAGAAATTCATGATCAACTTCATCAAACCAAGAGAATCTAGGGCAAGAAACTCATTAGGGTTCATCCAAGTCAAAGAAATCCCATTGAAGTGAACTAGGTTTTGGCTCCAAGTGAAGTATTTCCATTCAAGGCTCATTCCCACATTATCTAAGGTAATTTTTATGATCATTCCATGTTGTTTAAAGTATTGGGAGGTTGAAAATACTTAGATTATGAAAGGAGATAGAAAATGGGTTACAAAGATGAGAGTAATGAGATTTTGTGTAGTAGTTTGAAATGAGTCGTGATTCTTGATATGTTGTGATTATAAGTAAGTTATAAATGACATTAAGGACATGGGACAAGCATTATTTATGAGAAAACGTACTAGTGTACTATGACCATGATTATGGACGAATTGCAGTGAAATTGTGAAATGTGGATAATGTAGGTGTATGAAGATTGTTGCTTATGATGTTTTGAAGGTAATTATAGATGTTTGGCAGTTGATATGTAAAATGGGAAAAGTTGTATCAACAAAGGAAATGCTGCCCAATTTTCTCTAGCTTTGATTGAGCATGTTCATGTAATCGATTAGCTAACGATAATACGAACTCTCTCGAAGGTTGAAACATGAGCGTCGAAGGAGAACGATCAAGTGATAGAATAGTTATACGAAAAGGTATGTAAGGCTAGTCCTTTCCTTCTAAGGCATGACTCCTACGACATGGATTTTTCCTATTTTCCCGTGACTTTCTTACATTCCGGCAATTATGAACCTATGATTGTAAGGAGCTTAATATGAGATATAGAAACAAGATATGTCATGGGCATGATAGAGATGGTGATGAGTTAAGTCTAAAGATCCTAAAGCTAATGATTCTAACTATGATCCATTGATGTTGTTTATTGTATACACTCACCTAATATGCTAATTCCTTCAAGGTGAGGCAGAATGCTTATGAATACTCCATAATGGAATTGGGGGTCCACGACCTTATGCCACCCCGATAAAGTATAGTTGTCTTTGAGTTATTATGCATGCATTATGATGAGTACATGATGATGACATTACACCGCGCCTATATGGCCGGGCAGACACCGCTAAGGCGGGCAGCGCATACACCATGTCTAGATGGCATGGGCAGATACCACTAGTGGGCGGCATGAGATGGTTACCCCGGACGCGGGAGGCCTGGACGCGGGCTAATGATGATCACACCATACCTATATGGCCGGGCGGCACACATATATATATATATGTATATGTATATTTATATATATATATATATATATATATATATATATATATATATATATATATATATATATATATATATATATATATATATATATATATATATATATATATATATATATATATATATATATATATATATATATATATATATATATATTATGTTAAGTAAGTCATGATGCATTATTTCTATTAAAATTGACAAGATCGCTATAAAATTGTTCTTCATTTGATATCCATGCATTGTTATTGTTTATGCCTTACATACTCAGTACAATATTCGTACTGACATCCTTCTCTTTGGACGCTGTGTTCATACCCAAAGGTAGATCGAGGTGATCCGCATTCATTGGAGCTACTGTACCGATTTGAGAGAACTCCATTGTTCCGGAAGAGCCACTACTCATTTTGTGTAAATATATTTATATATATATATATATATATATTTATATATATATATATATATATGTATATATATATGTATATATATGATGTTTATGAAGTAAGTCAGCATGCATTATTTCTATTAAAATTGACAATGGGGCTACAAATTGTTCTTCATTTGATATCCATGCATTGTTATTGTTTGTTTTTCATATACTCAAAAAGACAACATTCGTACTGACATCCTTCTCTTTGGACGCTGTGTTCATACCCAAAGGTAGACTGGGAGGTGATCCAGATTCATAGGAGCTATCAGCTGATTTGAGAGAACTCCATTGTTCCGGAAGAGCCACTACTCATTTTGTGTAAATATATTTTAGACACGATGGGGTCCTGTCCCGTCCATATGTCTAGTACTCTAGTAGAGGCTCGTAGATACGTATGTGTGGGTAATATGGTCTCACGAGGTCCTTATTGTATGTATATCATTTTGATAGCCGAAGGCTTATGTATATAAAAGGTAATTATGTTTCAAATGGAAATGGTTTTCTATGATTATAAGTATCACACCCCACCCTTGGTAAGCCATGATCGCACCCGCACCTTGGGCTGAAACCGAGCGAACCAACTTATAACTTACATCCTCGTGAAGTCGAAAAAAAAAAAAATGGAACAATAGGATCTAGGAGGATAAATACGAATATAATATCATGCATAAGTATATGTACATTGGACCCATGATGCCAACATTACTATCGTCACACTATGACTAAGGTGTACACAGAACCCACCGCAAAGCCTCTATGAACATGCATCTAAGTATATAAGTCGTATCCCCCGACGAACCCCCGAACAAAATCATACATATATATATATATAGACTTGCAAAAGGCTCCGAGAAGAGACGGAGCTCACCAATCGAACTGCAATTCGAAGGCAACCTACTAAGATCCTTGTCTCATCTATCTACAATAAGTGCATTTAACGCAATGGCCCATAAGAATGGACGTGCCAAGACGAACAATGTAATAATATGTACATGAATAGTAACATATTAAGAAATACCGAACATGGGAAACAATATAATGAACGTATGAGGATAATTAACATAAAAGGGATCAGCCTGTGCCTTTGAATCCCCTTTTAAGGCGCATGTCGTGCATGCTTAGCTTTTAAAAAAAAAGACTTTTCCATACATATCCATATATAATATCTCGTCCGGCCGTTATATACGTAATATATATATACATATATAGCATCTTACATGGTGTTATCTTACCCGGCCATATAGACTCGGTGCTATCTTACCCGGCCCTTTCGACACTCGGTGTTATCTTACCCGGCCCATTCGGGACTCGATATTATCTTACTCAGCCCTTTCGGGACTCGATGTTATCTTACTCGGCCCTTTCGGGACTCGATGTTATCCCCAGCTGATCAGTGGGATGCAATGCATACCTACACACACACACACACACACACACACACACACACACACACACATATATATATATATATATATATATATATATATATATATATATGAAAATGCATAAATGAAACCAACGTCATCATTAACATTACCATTGTCACTGTATCATTCCTTGAAGGATCGACCATTGTAAGATTACATCGACGATGTCATGGGAGTCTCGAGAATCATAAACTTAGGTAGCACTGGAAATAGAATCGTTATCATCTCAATATCTCACCTCGAAGGAACGAGTAACATGAGGTGATACCATCAACGATAAGTACGGTTAAGGGATTCATGGAATGGCTCAATAATCTCATAATGCCCTCAAATCATAGCTTTGGAGTTTCAAAAGAAGAGAATCATCATCATCGTCACAATCATCATAGAACATATTCCATTTAACATCATAAGAGACTTTAAGATTTCGAGCTTTTGAAAACAAGGCGGTTATGGAAACATTTATGGAATCATAACATAGGAATCATGCCTTTGAAAGAAAGGGACGAGCCTTAACATACCTGTTCAACCTCCTATTAGCTACGCTTATTCGTCCGAGCTCGCAAGTCTACATTTAAGGGATTTACACTAACGTTAGCCTCTTTATCGCACACTTTTTCCATGTTTCAAATCATACTATTCTATATTCTGCCGAAAATCGGGCAGCATTTCTGCTGTTTATATGCCTAGCCCGAATTCTCAATTTAACAACCAACAACAACAATAACAATACCAACATTATAACATCATTTCCCACATCAAATTATTCCATTGAACAGCCCATATGGTGTTTTTCCCATATTTCCACCAACATAATTACTTTACCACAATTTAATAACTCTTCCTTCGTAATTAAACCAAGATTAATGTTAATAACAAGAGATTCATACCTTTATCTCGATAATAATGCTATATCTTCACTCCTCCACCTTGAACTTAAGCCACAATGCCTCAATACATAATTTTGTAGTCGCAACTATATGCCGTCTGGATCGATATTTGGGAATTATACCTGGTTTTGGGCTAAAAAGTTGATGATGGAAAGTTGGGGAATTTTTACGGAAGGTTTGGGCAGGTTTTGGGTGTGTTTGGTTAAAAAAATAAGGGGGCCTCCCCCTTTATAGAACCGTCGTGTTCACTGGACCTACCTAAAATTAACTCAAAGACGATCGCGCCCCCTTTGGGCACGTTCGCGCAGCCTTAATTTTCTGACTGCGCGTTCGTTCAGTAAAAAAGTCATAACTCTTGATCCGAATATCGTGTGAGGGCCCAAGACCTATGGTTGGAAAGATATTTCAATTGTCTACAACCTTCGTTCTTGGTGTGTTTCCAAAGTCCAAACGTACGATGTTGTTTTGGCCCCTCCAAGTCAGATCATCCGAAAATATTTCCTTAAATCGTCCTTTTGGCGGGATTATGTCCATATTTGGCTTAAGGGTCCTTATTAGGACTTTCTCAAATTTCCATTTACTACCCATATATCTCTTCATATGTCCTTTATAAAAGTCCCAGCGTGTGGGCCCCACATGGCTTATAGTGACGAGGGCTTTTCATCAAGCAACATATGGACCGACTCACCCCCTATGGTCTCCAAATGTCATACATATATGTATTCTTATACTCAGATCATCTAATCTTCATCCCTAATCCTTGTATAACTTTACTCTTTTCCGAGCTTGTACCACACCGTCTTCGATCTTGTAGCGCGAAATTTTCCGGGGCGTAACATCCTTCTCCCCTTGTAAACATTCGTCCCCGAATGTTGCAGTATTGCCAACCCACAACACCATCTTTGATTCCTTAGAACCGTTATTCTTCCCTTAGGGTCCGATTACCGTTTGCTTAGACTATAACTTGGTTCAGTCTCTTCTCATCCTCCCTTAACTCTTTCATTGCTTTCAGTCAGCTTCTTCCACTTCTTTTGTCACACCCCTATCTTACTAGGGTGTGATGGGCACCCGACCCCATATTCGGAGCCGAGCGAACCCGCGGACTCTTGCTACTCACATATTCTCTTTGGATTCTTAAATCAACTGAAAGTAAAATACATAGTAAAATTTTTCAAATTGAATACAGTCTGTAAGTGTAAGGACTCTATAACATAATGTATAATAAAGACATATCGGCCAGTGGGGCCATTTTCAAAACTGACACTCTAGACCCACGACTCTGTCTGCAAAGTCTCTAGCTTCGAACAAATCGCACAAAGACATATAATTCGACTCGGGCAAAACCTGGTGTACAAATGGAGTCTACCAACTCCGCCGGGAATGTCTTCTCGTAACGTCTTTCTACTCATTCCGGGGTGTACTGCGCGGCATAAAAAGCAGCGCCCATGAAATGGGGCGTCAGTACGAGTAATGTACTGAGTATGTAAGGCATGAGTAATA
This sequence comes from Lycium ferocissimum, assembly GCF_029784015.1. NCBI lineage: Eukaryota > Viridiplantae > Streptophyta > Magnoliopsida > Solanales > Solanaceae > Lycium > Lycium ferocissimum. The sequence goes on along the minus strand of NW_026727779.1, from coordinate 27,796 downwards.
TCACGAAATCATAATAGAGAACATGAAACACAACAGGGGAGAGGGATATAACCTGTATCTCTGTTTGTCTACCATGACAGATATTATGCAAGTTAGCTTTACCTTTTGGAGTACTATATAGATACTGCAAGTAAACTGCCCGACCGTGTAGGTATGGTGTATAAACGCCGACCATATAGGTGCGGTGGACTACCGCCCAACCATATAGGTACGGTGTAACGCTTCGGCACTACCGAGGGACCATGGAATAAGGGAGTAATCTGTCATCTGAGTGCCCCTTGGGGCAGATGCCATGCATGCTAGCTTTTTAAAAAAACATGTAGATATCTGTAAGTAAACTGCCCGACCACGTAGGATCGGTGTATAACTGCCCGTCCATATAGGAGCCGGTGTATAGCCCGCGTCCGAACCTCCCGCGTCCGGGTATAATGCGCCCACTATAGTGGTGTGTCTGCCCGGCCGCCCATTGGACGGCGCGGTGTGATACTGCCCGGCCATGTAGGCACGGTGTTATAAAAAAAAAACATACTTAATTATAAAGCATGCATGAGAGCCCAAGTGAAAGCTACAACTCTATCGGAGTGACGTAAGGTCGGTAACCTCCGATTGCATTATGGAATAATCATAGTCATCATGTCTCACCTTGAAGGAACTAGTATTATGAGGCGAGACCGTCAACGAAGAATAACATCAAAAGAAAACGAGAATGAAATCATGGACATCATAGACGTCGGTTCATGTGCTTTGAAATCCTTAGAAATTAGGGTCATAACCATGAATGGATTAGAGATCAAGATCTAGTTTGATACTTTCATACTCATATTGAATCACTTGACTTGAAACTCTTAGTCATGGAATCATTCTTGTCATACTCATCATAGACATATTCTCTTTCTTAACATCATCGTTACCATTGTTATCATAGAATTACTCTCATTAGAATGGTTACAACACTTATCGTTTGATAAACGGAGCAATACAGAAAATCCGAGAACAATGGGCCCACCTCGGGTCTGATGAGGCGGCGTACACAATTTACGTACGTTACATTCTATGACATCACTTGTGAGAGTTGTAAGGTAGTCGGATCTTATTCATGCAAGTTCTAGGTGTTTAGACAATTCTTTTAACTATTCATGAGCATTTACTTCAATCTTACCGAATGAATAACTAGTTAATTTCAAACTACGATTTCTAGAATTAGAGTGGTCCCCGAGGCACGTATTCAAGCCTATTACGTCTAAGACATGCCAAAGAAGGAAAGTGAAGCCTTACATACCTCTTTCCGCTCCTTCTGCTACTCCAAATCCAAGTTGCATGTTATATCCGGCATTTTTGCATATTCGGAAAATTCGAAATATTTTGACTTGTAAGGAACGAGGCCACATTTGGACCTTACTTAGTATGAATGTCGGTTATGAAAACATTGGTGCGAAAATGTAAAAGGAAGGCTAGGGGCAAAATTGGAAATTTGGAAAATAGTTTCATGAATTACAAAAAATGGACATGGAATAATTGGGCTTGGAAATTTAAAAAAAAAAAAAAAGAGAAGCCCCTCACCGGCCATGGGGCTAGCCCAAGCGCATGGATTTTATTAATTATCCATGGGATAATTAATATAAAGGGATCATTATGTATAGAAACTTCAAGAAAAATCAAGAAATAAGAGCAAAAAAAAGAAGAGAGAAAAACGGCCAAGAGAGAAAAAAAAGAAAGAAAGAAAGGAAGAAATTTTTTTCCAAGCCTTCAATCTTGATCCAAAAATCTTGTTCTTCGTGAATTCTTAACAAGTTCAAGACGCTCTTCAACGTGGTACAATTAGTTTGGCGAAAGAACCACGTTTGTGGCAAGTGGAACTTTGAAGAAAGAGGTAAGAATTTCATCCCTTTATGTTATGGAAGAAGTATATGTGCTATGGTGATTAAAAGTGCATGAAAATCATGAAATTATGGTGTGTGTGTGCATGGCCGTGTGGGTGTGTGCATATATGTGTGTGGCCGTGTGGTATAGCCAAGGGAAGGAAAATGATTTGGAGTCCATATGGTTTGTTAGTTGTGTTGTTGTGGTATTTACGACGTAAATGAATGTTTAACGAGTTGAGTTGGCATTGAAAATGGTTGCGGATTGTTATGGGGAATTATATGATTTTTATATAGTTTTTATAAAACTGTGAAAGTAAGATTTTAGAATGTGGATTAGTGTTATGGATAATGAACTTGGAAGGAGGCAATACAATTTTGTAGTTTTGTTGCATTTGTAGGAGTTTGGGATGAATTATGGTTTGATGGAAATTTTGTATATTTTGTAGAATAATGAAAAATGTGTCCAAATTGTATTTGAATGGCCATGAATTAGTAGACAAATATGAAAACGTCGATATTGGATTGAAAGTGTGAAGTTAGAATGGAAGTTATTGCATTATGAAGAAAGTAATACTATTCATGCTAGAATGCGTTTTAATTCGATTATCGATGTTGTTGTTGGGTTGGTTGTTGTCATTTAAGCCGAGTTGTTGTAGGGGAGATGCTGCCCAAATTCTTGTAGACAAATAAGGGCTAAGAATAAGCTCCCCAAAAGCATATGATTTACATTTGGTAACTTTGACCATTTGCAGATTCTAGACGAAACGGGATTTGAGTTTAAGCGAGCATAAGACGTCCGTAAGGTATGTAAAGCCTATCTTTCCCTTTTTTTGGCATGTCCTAGTCCTACTAGGTTAAGATCGGAACCTCGGGGATAATTCTGCTCTTGGAAATCCAAGTTCGATTTGGCATACTATTCATTCAGCGCAACTGAACTATAATCCTTATATTTGGCTAAAAGAATGCTTAAACCTTTGTAAATTTCGCAAATGTATTCGAATCGCTCCGAAACTCTTATGAATAACCTTAGGAAGCCTAATGTCTGTAATTTATGTCTGCCGCCTCGACTTGACCCGAGGTGGGCCCGCAAGTCCCGAGACTTCCCTTATTTGATTTGTTTGATTCATTTCCGTACGATATGAGAAGGAAGTGTTTGCCTATGACTCTAAGGTCCGTTTGAAATGTCCTATAATGTCGTTTGAACACTCATTACTATGAATGATACTAAATTTTCCGAGAATGACCTGCGATGTGTTTTTGAGAAAAATTGATAACTTAAGAGTCCGCGACTTTTGTATATTAATTCCGATTAACTCGATACTCATTTTGAGCCTTCTGATCCTAAAGTGTTCGTATATGAAATTATGTGTCGAGTCGGAACTTACTTTTAAATTTGCATATGGTTTCTGCACTACTCTGCTCGTGCCAATGATTATGACTTCGTTCGCCGGTACCCGGGCCGGTTCTGTGATCGTGCGCATTATGACACATTCGGCAGTATGATGTGTTACGATTTCCGAGACCTCGCCATAGGGCCGGTTACCGTTTATGGTGTTATGATGTGATATGGCATCTGATATATTCTGATGATTTGATGTGTGTGATGTTGTGATGTGTTCGGAGATGTACGGGGATTTGAAAACTTCTGGAGTATGATGTGTTGTGGCACCAGCGTCGGGGGGGTGACCACGTTCTCGAGCCCTATGCATGACTTTTATTTGCATTTTGTTTACTCGCATTCCGCACGGTCGATCTATTACTTCGTATTTGTTTTATCTTGTCGACTCCGGTCACGGTTTGGATTACTGTACCCTCTGCTTTACATACTCAGTACTTCTTTCGTACTGACCCCCTGTTCTTCGGGGGCTGCGTTTCATGCCCGCAGGTACAGACGCTCGGTTGGGCGATCCTCCGGTTTAGGCTACCCAATCTGCTACTTTGGAGTGCTCCCCTTGATCCGGAGCCCATATTTTGGTATATATCTTCTGTTATGCATACTCTATATGTTTATGACTATTCGGGTACGGCGGGGCCCTGTCCCGTCATATGTTCGTATGTTCTGTTTTGTCTGTAGAGGCCTGTTGTCATATTTGTGGGTCGTGGGTCCGGTTTGTTCGTATATGATTCTGATTTGCGTCCTTAAGCGGCCCCGTTGTTGCTATGGCCGATATGGCCCACATGTCTGTACGTATGTGTATGTCTGGGCGATGTGCATTCCGCCAGTTTTGATTTTGATGTGATGACTCTGCACGGGCGACCGCTTAGGACAGCATTCGTTTCAGTATTTGTGTGATGTCTGCTATCAGTTATCGGTACGATTAATATCTATTAAATCTGGATATGCCCTAATATGACAAATCTGGTTCGTAAGTTTGTTTGGGTGCCTAAGTAGGGCACCAGTCACGGCCCACGGGGCTGGGTCGTGACATTGCAAATCCGCCAAAATCTATAATTTGGTCATGTTTACCAAACATTGATTAGAAGCCTTTAAAGGTTGAATCTTAAAATAACACTTGGCTACCGAAATTTCGTGACATTTCCCCCGTAAATACTCCATCCCACCAAGTTCAACTTGGTCAATTTCGATCAACAACCATCCCGGGAATTCAACCCGGCCAAACCATCAACAACTATGCCAACAATCATTCTAGCAACACCTCAATATCCAATTCAATTTTATTCAATTTAATTCAATTCCATTCACACGCTACTCCATCTCTAACCATTAAATCCTCATTTTCCACCATAGAATCTATCACACAACAATTAATATTCCAAGTAGAATTAATTCATCATATCTACATACACTAATATATTCGGCCACAACAACTACTCATATATTTTCATGCAAATTTCACCCATCTTTACACATTCCAACACAACACAAGACTAAGTAAAATTAATTCATTCTTCCTACACTAAGGTAGCCACTCACGGCCACACATCCACACACAACATTTCATGATTTTCATCCGCTTCCACACACTACAACACGTCCAAAACATGCATAAAACATGTAAAAGAGGATGGAACCTTACCTTTTCCTTTCAATTGTTCCACACGGCTAGTTTCCTCCATAGTTAAAACGAATGGTTTCCTTGTTCTAACAACCACTCCACGTCGTAGAGGACCTTCCAATTAGTGGAAAACTAGAAGATTTTTTTTTTTTCCATGATCATCTTCAAAGGGCGGTTCGGCAGCCCCCTCGTGGCGAACCCCTCTCTCTCTTCCTTTCTTTCTTTCCATTTTTCTTGAATTTTCTTGAAGTTAAATGATAAGTTGTGTCTTGTGATTCATCCCACACATATATATATATATATATATATATATTTGCATGCACATGGCCGGTCATGTGCATGCTTCTCCTCTTTTTTTTTTTTTTTTTCTTTCCCTCCACTTTTCTTCAATTTTCTAGAATTTTCTAGGATGAAAATAATGAAGATGATCAATTAATCTTCTTTTATAAGCTTGTATTATAAATCCATGTGGCCCATGGCCCACCTACATTATATGGCCACTTGGTCTTTAATTTCATGAAATGGCCAACTTTCTATAAATAACTTTTGGCCCCAAATCTTCCTTAATGTCTCCTTCCAACATAATTCATAAACAACTTACGTCTTCAAACAAACTCGAAAAATGGTCTTATCCTTAACTTCCCGCAATTAGCTCGGAATATCCAAACGTACTAAATACGAGGTGTAACATCCTTCCCCCCTTTAGAACATTCGTCCTCGAATGTTCAACTAGTCGTACGGGCTCTCACAAGTACCTCGGGGGAGTTCCCTTTTTCTTCAAATTTTTCCAACCTATTCGTCGCTGTTCTTTTCGCTACCACTGTCACCGTCATTCTAAGTGTCCCCTTGAGTTCGCTGCCTTTGCTAGTACCTTTTATACCTCTATTTCGTCATATTTCTTCCCTTTTCCTTAATCATTCTTGGGTTCCTCAGTTCCGTCCATAAGGGATTTCCTATTCCTTCTTCTTTATTTCTTACAAATTGCCATAGTATTAGCGAACAACTCCGTAGCCGACATTTTAGCCTTTGATTTAGTATAGCTTTGCTATCCTTCACACTTCCTCTTAAGTTATTTCATACCACTCTCTTGTCATGTTCTCTTTCTTCATACGTCATATCATCCAAGGTTTCTACAAAACTCCCCACACCTTCTTAATTATCGTCACCGACCTTTATCCACTTGTTACTGATCTCCGGTCTTACTAACTTATCTCAGTGGGGGGGGCATTTGTGGCTCAAGCACCTATATCAAACACATTACCGTGGTAATTATTCCGATCTCATCCTTGCACTTCTTTCATCCGCTTCCCCCCTTTAGGGGTGTACTTACACCGCTATTCGCTTATGCTTGCCCCATGTCATTATTTCCAATTTCAATTTGGCCGTGCTTCAACTCCGACAACAGGTAACCAAAGTTCTCTTGAAATCTTACCTTTCGCTCTCTTCCAACGCTTTGATTTCTTCGTTTTCCATCTACTCACTCTCCTTCTTTTCCAAATATCGTTACTAGAGTTTCCAATCTCAACCTATAGTGAAATAATAACAGCTTACTTTGCAACACTTGTACCATTTATTCTTGCGGTTACTCGATCTTCGGTACCCTTGCTCGGTTGATGCTTTTTATATCGTAGCTTCAATTACTGGGACTCACATGTCCACCGATACAATCATATCTGGGATATCTTACACCTTCATATATATATATATAATTACTATCAACTAATCCACAAAATACTCCCAAACACTGTTCAAGCCTATCCTATTTCTAGGGCTGCGATGTACTTCCCTATCTCTTCACCGAGCAAGTGCGCCTCGTCTGCCGCGTGCTCTTATGGTCTCCAACCATTCCGTATATCTTAGTTTCCCTTAGACTACCCTAACCTCTCATTTGTCTCTTAGGTGCCGGATATATCGGATTTCTTGCAAACTTCCGGGGTCACCCATCATAGAATTGCTCCCGCTTTGAGCACGCGCTTAACCTAGAAGCTTTGACAGAATTTGGTACCTTAATGCTGATATAATCGCGTCCACTTCCTCGTATGACCTTTATTACATGTTCTGGAGCGAGTCGAGGTCTTGCAAGTTCTGAGACCTTTTCGGAACACGTCCTTTCTTTTGCAATTACTATTTCATCCTTTTTGATCCTCAATGTTCGCCTTCCGCCCGTGTATACGACTACTGTCCGTCTTGGTCTTCCAGATTCTCGATGGTAGTGATCGCACCTTCGTCGCTATGCCAACTCCATAATCTTTCTAAACAACGCACCTCACTCATTACCTGTTTACAGTATTTCCTTTCCATGCTTCTTCCCGATAGGCATACCTATTACGCGAACCCCTTTTACCATTACTTACCTCCCCAAATCTGTGCATCATAAATATCGGTAGCGCCTCATAGGACATACAGCCATATGACACCTTCCAGCCATCCAGCGTTTCCAGTTTCAGGTGACAAAACAATTACGTTAGGACTTACCTCTATGGCCTTCCATAGCGTCACTCGCTTTCTTCCATCGTACGTCTAGCTTATATAGGAAAATCTTATTTCTTATGACTTGGCTCTATCGCACGATCACGGACAGAAAGAAGGTCAACCATTCCTAGATGCCCCGCAGCTTCCTGTTTATAAATGTGGCCGGCTTCACACTCATAAACAGGACTCTACCGGACACGACTTTGTAGACAACCCTTAGACCGACCTGCTCTGATACCACTTTGTCACACCCCGATCTTACTAGGGTGTGATGGGCACCCGACCCCATATTCGGAGCCGAGCGAACCCGCGGACTCTTGCTACTCATATATTCTCTTTGGATTCTTAAATCAACTGAAAGTAAAATACATAGTAAAAAAATTTTCAAATTGAATACAGTCTGTAAGTGTAAGGACTCTATAACATAATGTATAATAAAGACATATCGGCCGTGGGGCCGTTTTCAAAATCGACACTCTAGACCCACGACTGCTCGCAAAAGTCTCTGGCTTCGAACAAAAGCGCACAAAGACATATAATCGACTCGGCGGCCTCCGTGTACAAATGGGTCTACCAACTCCAACGGAATGTCTGCCCTTCGTAACGGCTTCTACTCATCGGGTGTACACGCGGCATGAAACGCAGCGCCCACGAAATGGGGCGTCAGTACGAGTAATGTACTGAGTATGTAAGGCATGAGTAATATCACGAAATCATAATAGAGAACATGAAACACAACAGGGGAGAGGGATATAACCTGTATCTCTGTTTGTCTACCATGACGTATATTATGTTAGCTTTACCTTTTGGAGTACTATATATAGATACGCAAGTAAAGCGCTCGACCGTGTAGGTGCGGTGTATAAACGCGCCGACCATATAGGTGCGGTGGACTAACAACACCATATAGGTACGGTGTAACGCTTTACGAGCGGAGACCATGGAATAAGGGGTAATCGTCATCCGAGTGCCCTTAGGGGCGGATGCCATGCATGCTAGCTTTTAAAAAAACATGTAGATATGCAGTAAGTAAATCGCCGACCACGTAGGATCGGTGTATAACTGCCCGTCCATATATGAACGGTGTATAAGCCCGCGTCCGGGTGCCTCGCGTCGGGGTATAATCTGCCCACTATGTGGTGTGTACGCCCGGCCGCCCATTGGACGGCGCGGTGTGATCTTGCGGCCATGTAGGCACGGTGTTATAAAAAAAAAACATACTTAATTATAAAGCATGCATGCGAGCCCAAGTGAAAGCTACAACTCTATCGGAGTGACGTAAGGTCGGTAACCTCCGATTGCATTATGGAATAATCATAGTCATCATGTCTCACCTTGAAGGAACTAGTATTATGAGGCGAGACCGTCAACGAAGAATAACATCAAAAGAAAACGAGAATGAAATCATGGACATCATAGACGTCGGTTCATGTGCTTTGAAATCCTTAGAAATTAGGGTCATAACCAAGGAATAGGATTAGAGATCAAGATCTAGTTTGATACTTTCATACTCATATTGAATCCTTGACTTGAAACTCTTAGTCATGGAATCATTCTTGTCATACTCATCATAGACATATTCTCTTTCTTAACATCATCGTTACCATTGTTATCATAGAATTACTCTCATTAGAATGGTTACAACACTTATCGTTTGATAAACGGAGCAATACGAAAATCCGAGAACAATGGGCCCACCTCGGGTCTGATGAGGCGGCGTACACAATTTACGTACGTTACATTCTATGACATCACTTGTGAGAGTTGTAAGGTAGTCGGATCTTATTCATGCAAGTTCTAGGTGTTTAGACAATTCTTTTAACTATTCGTAGCATTTACTTCAATCTTCTTGAATGAATAATAGTTAATTTCAAACTCGGATTTCTAGAATTAGAGTGGTCCACGAGGCACGTATTCAAGCCTATTACGTCTAAGACATGCCAAAGAAGGAAAGTGAAGCCTTACATACCTCTTTCCGCTCCTTCGCTACTCCAAATCTAAGTTGCAAATCCGCTAAAATCTACAATTTGGTCATGTTTACCAAACATTGATTAGAAGCCTTTAAAGGTTGAATCTTAAAATAACACTTGGCTACCGAAATTTGGACATTTCCCACCAGTAAATACTCCATCCCACCAAGTTCAACTTGGTCAATTTCAATCAACAACCATCCCGGGAATTCAACCCGGCCAAACCATCAACAACAATGCCAACAATCATTCTAGCAACACCTCAATATTCAATTCAATTCAGTTCCATTCAATTCCATTCACACACTACTCCATCTCTAACCATTAAATCCTCATTTTCCACCATAGAATCTATCACACAACAATTAATATGCCAAGTAGAATTAATTCATCATATCTACATACACTAATATATTCGGCCACAACAACAACTCATATATTTTCATGCAAATTTCACCCATCTTTACATATTTCAACACAACACAAGACTAAGTAAAATTAATTCATTCTTCCTACACTAAGGTAGCCACTCACGGCCACACATCCACACACAACATTTCATGATTTTCATCCGCTTCCACACACTACAACACGTCCAAAACATGCATAAAACATGTAAAAGAGGATAGAACCTTACCTTTTCCTTTCAATTGTTCCACTCGGCTAGTTTCCTCCATAGTTAAAACGAATGGTTTCCTTGTTCTAACAACCACTCCACGTCGTAGAGGACCTTCCAATTAGTGGAAAACTAGAAGAAAAATATTTTTTCCATGATCATCTTCAAAGGGCAGTTCGGCCAGCCCCTTGGCCGAACCCCTCTCTCTCTTCCTTTCTTTCTTTCCATTTTTCTTGAATTTTCTTGAAGTTAAATGATAAGTTGTGCCTTGTGATTCATCCCACACACATATATATATATATTTGCATGCACATGGCCGGTCATGTGCATGCTTCTCCTCTTCTTTTTTTTTTTCTTTCCCTCCACTTTTCTTCAATTTTCTAGAATTTTCTAGGATGAAAATAATGAAGATGATCAATTAATCTTCTTTTATAAGCTTGTATTATAAATCCATGTGGCCCATGGCCCACCTACATTATATGGCCACTTGGTCTTTAATTTCATGAAATGGCCAACTTTCTATAAATAACTTTTGGCCCCAAATCTTCCTTAATGTCTCCTTCCAACATAATTCATAAACAACTTACGTCTTCAAACAAAGTCGAAAAATGGTCTTGTCCTTAACTTCCCGCAATTAGCTCGGAATATCCAAACGTACTAAATACGAGGTGTAACATCTTTGTCCTCATGTACATGGTCGGAAATTAACTAGCACCTCGCTCTCGTTTTGTCTCCATTATTGTAGTCTTGCTTATCGTGCCATAACTATTTATAGCCCGTAAGTATTTCTTTTTTTCTCGTTCCTTGTTTCTTTGTTAGTGACCCACTACCTTTCTCGTATACGGTGCCCTTTCTGCGTTTATCCCTTCGGTACCACCTTGGGCTACTCCTTTTGATATACGATCTTGGATATATCTGTCTTGACTCCTTGTAGTTCATTGGTCAGATTCATTAGTCCTTTCATCATTGTCACCATCTCTCTTACCCTTACATTCCGAGTGTTTATCCAACATGACTTTGTCGCTTGTGGGTATAATGGTTATGCTCCTTTTTTATTTCCATTCACAAGGCCGTGTTCTTCCTTTCCTCGAAAAATGTCACGACCCGATCGCCGTCTGGGGCACCCGTACGTACCATAAGCCAAAAATAATAACTCAAGTATGTAAAGAAAATTTGGGCAGAGTTTCCTTTGTTTTTCTTACTAACCAGAATTTACCTGCACGCAGAAAATACCAGCAAAGGCCACACAGGGCCACCATATTCGTATACACATATATATAGGCGAGCCGACAAGGCTGCCGCGGTGGATAACCGCCCATACATATAATACATACACGCACTGTACAGATATGGCCATAACCCACATACATGTCCACAGGCCTCTAAACAGAATAGCGAAATCATATGACGGGACAGGGCCCCGTCGTACCCCTGAATAATAGTATACATATGTATCAAAGAAAATATATACCAAAATGTATGAGCTCCGGAAGAAGGAGCACTCCCAGAAAGCAGATAGATGGCCTAGGCGGTGGATCCTCAACCGAGCGTCGGTACCGCGCGGCACGAAACGCAGCCCCCCCGAAGAAAGGGGGTCGGTGCGAAATGTGTACCGAGTATGTAAAGCACGAACACGGTAAATAAAACCACGAAATTTCGAACCGGACTTTATCAAAATAAATATAGAAATCGGGGAATCAAAACTTGCACGTGAATTATATCTCATGTATGCCCATATCATGTCATCAAATCATTAAATACATACGAGCGTACCGGCCCTCCAGGGAGGGACTCGGTAAGTAAAGTCATGTAAACATCATTTATAGCAATCATGAAATCATGTAATCATATGCATATGCCGTACCCGGCCCTCCGAGAGGGACTCGGTAAATAGGATTATCAAACGCCATCCTGGCCGCCATCCCCATATCATCACACCATCTGATCATCATATATGTATATGTATAGCGTACCCGGCCCTCTAGTGAGGGACTCGGTGAATAATGCAATGAAACTGTGCACGATTTCATACCCGGCCCGGGACTCGGTGAAAGACGTATAAAGCTTGCACGAGCAGAGTAGTGAGAAAACCATATGCAATACAAAACATACAATATTTTACGTGAGACTCGACAATCATAACTTGGATGATAGACCTTATAGCAAACATTTGATAACCACCGCAGCATGAATCTTTCGAGATCGAGAGTTTTGTACCAAACTAATCTTCCGAAGTAGTTACAAATCCCAAAGTAGGTCATATGATTCAAATAAATAATTATATCGTTAATCTTTAGGAATTGGAAAGGTAGTTTAAAATATCTCTTGATTTTTAATTCAAAAGTAGTTCAAACGGATTAATAAGAAATAACCCGACAAAGTGGGCCTACCTCAGTCAAATGAGGTGGCGTATATAAAACTACATATATTGAACTTCATAACGTCATTCATAAAGACTCTAAGGTATTCGGATTTCACTTACACAAGTTCTAGAGGCTCAAACAATCTTTCTAACCATTCGCACAATTTTCACTTCAATTCTACTGAACGAAAATGGGCTGTTTTTGGACGTAAATTCCGAGGAGTAGAGTCGCCCTCTAGGCTCGTATCAAAGCCTATCATACCTAGGACGTGCCAAGGAAAGAATAGGTAAAGCTTTACATACCTTATATGCCCCTTACGCCTCTCCAAATTCACTTTCCGTTTCGCCAAAAATCTGCAAATGGTCACATTGACCAGTTACTATTCATGAGACTTACAATTTCCAAGCTTAACCAATATTGTTCTATAACAATTTGGGCAGCATCTCCCCTATACATATAGCATCCCCGAGATTCAACTCGGCTCATTTCAACAACAACCAAACCAATAACCAAGCTACAACATCAACAATCAACTCAAAATACATCCTAACCTTAATGGCTCTTTTTCTACATAATTCAACAACATTCATAATATTCCAATAACTTACCTCAACTACTTACATTCAAACCGATATCGACATTTATACATTTAATTACTAATTCAAAACCATTCAAACAATATTCAAGAGCATTTCAACCAATTCACACAATTCTCCAAACAACTCAAACCATACTCCAACTCACCCGAATTCATCTCCAAACCCGAAAGCAACACCAATCACATTCTTATCTTCCAAATTCATGATTTACAACATTAATCCACATACTAACAATGCAATATTCATAAAGGTAAAAGTTGCATAAAATTCACATAAGTTCTCAAATCATGCCATAACCAACATAACATCATTCTAAGTCACCAAACTTGCATTTTGCCTTATACAATCCATAACGACAACAACGAAAACACTAATGACGATTTGTTCATTCAAGACCACATAAAGGGGCCATTCGGCCAACACCTAATTCCACACCAAAGGATGATTCCATTCTTTTCTTCACACTACAACAATTAAAACATGTCAACTAACATGAATACATGAATTATTCTACAACACACATATATATATCCACAACTACCATACACGGCCAACTCCCACTTCCCTCCTAACATGATTTTCTTCCATCTTAGCATACAATAACACATATACATCATCTATAACACAAGAAAACAAGATTAAAACTAACCTTCCTTCTTCACTTCTTAACTTGACCAAAGTTGGTCGTTAGAACAAACGAGCGAATTATTCTCCGAAACAACAACACCACGTTATTTAGCACTCTTGAATTAGTAACTTTGCTTGAAGAATTTAATTTTTGATGGAAGGAATCTTGGTCTTATTTTTTTCTCCAATGGCCGAATAGGCCCTTTTTTTTCTCTTCTCTTTAGTTTCTTGATTTCTCTAGAATTCTTTTGGCTAGGTGATGAAGATGACTTAGTCATCTCTTATTAATACATCACATGTTCCATGTGGCCTTGGCCCACTTATGAAGTGGCCGGCCACCCTTGCCCTCTTTTTTTTTTTTTTTTGAATTTTTCAACTTTCCAAAAATAGCACACTTACTAAAAATGGAAAATTCCTCCAAGTCTTTCCTTACCATTTCCAAGACATTAAAATCATACACAATTTAAGCCTTTAAAACAATCGCAAGTCTCTCGGGATGGCCTTGTCCCTAACTTCTCATAATTCACTCGAGTTGTCCCGTTACTCAAAATACGGGATGTAACATCCTTCCCCCCTTTAGAACATTCGTCCTCGAATGTTCAACTAGTCCCGTAGGGTCTCACAAAGATCTTGGGGGTTTCCCTTATCAGTAGACTGAGCATCCGCGTCTACTACATCGTGGTATTAATTGTCTCTATCGGCACTTGCATTTCTCGCATCCGCTTCCCCCCCTTTAGGGGTGTACTTATACTGCTATCTGATCATATTCGCCTTACGCCTACATTTTCTCTCTCGGTTAAACCGCACTTCCGTTTCGATGTTCCGATCCCTCTTACTGTTTATCCGTTCACTTCCTTTCCCTTTCCGATATCACCATGCCCGTACTTCTCAAGTCTACCCTCCAGCCGAAACGATATCAATTTATCTTATGACATTCATACCATTCATTTTCTTTTCACTTGAGCTCTGTTGTTCTGTCCGACTAATGCCTCCCGTACACTGTCACGTTAATTACCGGAATGCGTTCACCCGCTAACATAGTCATGCACGGAGTATCACACGCTTTCAGTACACACATATATGCCTGTCAGCATCTCACTCACAAAAGATCCCCCAACACTATTTAAATTGGCCTTAACTCTAGTGTCGTGAAGCACCTGCTTTTTCTTTATCCGATCTTGTCCGCTCCGACCTATACGGCCTCTCAAGATTTTCGCCTACTCCGGATATTCTGGATCCCTTTAGACTACTCTAGCTTTCCATTGCTTCTTATGACTAAAGTTGTGAAACTTTCAGAAACTTCCCAGGGGGTCACCCATCATGAGATTTCCCTTACTCTAGCACGCTTAACTTCGGGACTGCAACGAAATACGGTGCTCTAACGTTAACATAATCGCGTTCAGCTGACTACTGGACCCTTGCCACGTAATTTGGAGCAACATAAAGTCTTGACAGGTTTCCAGACGCCCTCGTAGCATAATTACCGTTTTGCCCCTCTCTCGCTTTTATCTATTCATGGTCACTTATGGATATTACCACTTTTCATCCTAAACTCCCGGGTCCGTAATAACAATAAACTCACCTTAACTACCATTGTTTATCAATACTAGATTATTAACCCTCAGGTGTTCCATCTATCGCTATTACGCAACAATTATATCACAGATACGCACATATAAGAATATAATTTCTAGTGAGGATTCATGTACCTGTAGCCGCATCCGGTGGTGCCTCCTGATCCTGCCTCCTCGTCAGAGCAAATACGCGGTTCGAAGGACCGCTGAAACTCGGGACTCCGCCGCGGCCCCTACCACGGCCCGCTGGTGCCAGTGTACCCTGCCCCGTAGGGCGCATAGCTGCTGAGGAGGACGAACCGGCCACCGACCCGATAGGTCGGACCACATCCCCCGGACCACCCCTATACGGGCACTCCCTCATAATATGGCCCCGACGGCCGCAAGAAAACAGGCACCGGTTGCCGCGACGGCATTCCCCAAAACGAGGTCTACCACAACGAGAACAACGGGGTAATGGGGGCCTCGTCGACCGAACCTCTATCCACCGCGGCCCGAAGCTCGGGAACTCGGACCGGCTCCCGAATACCCCGTCATCGTCAAACCTCCTGCCCGGGAACCGTGGGGGTGCACTCTGGGCTGGCTGGGACGAATACCCCGTACGCTGCTGAGGCTGTCCGCCTCGAGAATCCCCCGAATACCCGGCTGACCTAGCCCTCTTGGGCTGGCGCCTGTCATCAGTCCTGTCGGGCTGGCGCCCTCGGTGTCGGTCTTCCATGCCCTGGGCATATGCCTGTACTCGGGCGATGTCCATGCCAGACTGAGCAGCCATCGACATACAACTATCAATCAAATAATCATCCAGCCCCATAACAAACTGGTGTACCCTGTCGGCCATGTCTGCCACAATATGAGGAGCGTATCTGGCTAAAGAATCAAACTCCAGGCTGTACTCCCGGACGCTCCTACCGTTCTGTCGCAAATGTATGAACCTGTGAACCCTGGCGCGTCTGGCCTCTGGGGGTAGAAAGTGGGCAAGAAAAGCCTCTGTGAACTCATCCCATACGGCTGGGGGAGCACCCTCACCACGGGACAGCTCCCAAGACTCATACCAGTTGGCTGCAATGTCGTGCAGCCGATACGACGCGAACTCAACAGACTCAGTCTCGGAGGCCCTGACAAGTCGCAGCGTGCGCCGCATCTCTCTGATGAACTCCTGAGGGTCCTCCTCGGGCTTTGACCCGAAGAACTCTGGCGGATTGCAGGTCAGAAAATATCGAGCCCTCTGGCTATCACGTCCACCAAAGAAATCATCTCCAGCTCCCTGCCTCTGGACCTGTCCTGCTGCTAGTCTGGTCAACAACCGAACAGGCGTCCCTCATGGCTCTGTACTCCGCCCCAGGCTGAGGAGCTGGAGGCTCGGGCACTCGAGTCTCAGGGGCGGGCGGTGGGGCCGCCTCCTGTGCCGCAGCTGCTGCCGCTCTGTGCTCCTCGGACGGTGATGGAGTGGCCGAACTGGCCGACCGGGGCACAACCTCCGGCTCGAGCTGAGCACGGGCCCTGGTAACTCTCTGGGCCCTACTAGTCTCTCCCACAGCAGTGGACTTGCCCTTCTGGGCAGCTGTCGTCTTTCTTGGGGGCATCGCTGAAAGCATAACAGATCATTAGAAAAGAAGTCATCCTAATAACACAGCTCTATCGCACGATCTAAGATCAGAAAGAAAGACAGTATCCTAAATGTCTTGTAGCCTCCTGTCTATAGATGTGGTGCACAACACACCGATAAACAGGACTCTACTAGACACGGCCTGTGGACATTCCGAGGACGAACCGCTCTGATACCACTTTTGTCACGACCCAACCCCGTAGGCCGTGGCTAGCGCCCGATCTGGGCACCCGTACGTACCATAAGCCAAAAATAATAACTCAAGTATGTAAAGAAAATTTGGGCAGAGTTTCCTTTGTTTTTCTTACTAACCAGAATTTACTCCGCACGAAAAATACCAATAAAGGCCACACAGGGCCACCATATTCATATACACATATATAGGCGAGCCGACAAGGCTGCCGCGGTGGATAACCGCCCATACATATAATACATACACGCACTGTACGGATATGGCCATAACCCACATACATGTCCACAGGCCTCTAAACAGAATAGCGAAATCATATGACGGGACAGGGCCCCGTCGTACCCCTGAATAATAGTATACATATGTATCAAAAGAAAATATATACCAAAATGTATGAGCTCCGGAAGAAGGAGCACTCCCAGAAAGCAGGATAGATGGCCTAGGCAGGTGGATCCTCAAACTGAGCGTCGGTACCTGCGCGGCACGAAACGCAGCCCCCGAAGAAAGGGGGTCAGTACGAAATGTGTACTGAGTATGTAAAGCACAGAACACAGTAAATAAAACCACAGCCGAACTGGACTTTATCAAAATAAATATAGAAATCAGGGAATCAAAACTTGCCTGTGAATTATATCTCATGTATGCCCATATCATGTCATCAAATCATTAAATACATACAGCGTACCCGGCCCTCCAGGGAGGGACTCGGTAAGTAAAGTCATGTAAACATCATTTATAGCAATCATGAAATCATGTAATCATATGCATATGCCGTACCCGGCCCTCCAGCGAGGGACTCGGTAAATAGGATTATCAAACGCCATCCTGGCCGCCATCCCCATATCATCACACCATCTGATCATCATATATGTATATGTATAGCGTACCCGGCCCTCTAGTGAGGGACTCGGTGAATAATGCAATGAAACTGTGCACGATTTCATACCCGGCCCGGGACTCGGTGAAAGACGTATAAAGCTTGCACGAGCAGAGTAGTGAGAAAACCATATGCAATACAAAACATACAATATTTTACAGAGACTCGACAATCATAACTTGGATGATAGACCTTATAGCAAACATTTGATAACCACCAGAGCATGAATCTTTCAGAGATCAGAGAGTTTTGTACCAAACTAATCTTCCTGAAGTAGTTACAAATCCCAAAGTAGGTCATATGATTCAAATAAATAATTATATCGTTAATCTTTAGGAATTGGAAAGGTAGTTTAAAATATCTCTTGATTTTTAATTCAAAAGTAGTTCAAACGGATTAATAAGAAATAACCCGACAAAGTGGGCCTACCTCAGTCAAATGAGGTGGCGTATATAAAATTACATATATTGAACTTCATAACGTCATTCATAAAGACTCTAAGGTATTCGGATTTCACTTACACAAGTTCTAGAGGCTCAAACAATCTTTCTAACCATTCGCACAATTTTCACTTCAATTCTCGAACGAAAATGGGCTGTTTTTGGACGTAAATTCCGAGGAGTAGAGTCGCCCTCTAGGCTCGTATCAAAGCCTATCATACCTAGGACGTGCCAAGGAAAGAATAGGTAAAGCTTTACATACCTTATATGCCCCTTACGCCTCTCCAAATTCACTTTCCGTTTCGCCAAAAATCGCAAATGGTCACATTGACCGCTTACTATTCATGAGACTTACAATTTCCAAGCTTAACCAATATTGTTCTATAACAATTTGGGCAGCATCTCCCCCTATACATATAGCATCCCCGAGATTCAACTCGGCTCATTTCAACAACAACCAAACCAATAACCAAGCTACAACATCAACAATCAACTCAAAATACATCCTAACCTTAATGGCTCTTTTTCTACATAATTCAACAACATTCATAATATTCCAATAACTTACCTCAACTACTTACATTCAAACCGATATCGACATTTATACATTTAATTACTAATTCAAAACCATTCAAACAATATTCAAGAGCATTTCAACCAATTCACACAATTCTCCAAACAACTCAAACCATACTCCAACTCACCCGAATTCATCTCCAAACCCGAAAGCAACACCAATCACATTCTTATCTTCCAAATTCATGATTTACAACATTAATCCACATACTAACAATGCAATATTCATAAAGGTAAAAGTTGCATAAAATTCACATAAGTTCTCAAATCATGCCATAACCAACATAACATCATTCTAAGTCACCAAACTTGCATTTTGCCTTATACAATCCATAACGACAACAACGAAAACACTAATGACGATTTGTTCATTCAAGACCACATAAAGGGGCCATTCGGCCAACACCTAATTCCACACCAAAGGATGATTCCATTCTTTTCTTCACACTACAACAATTAAAACATGTCAACTAACATGAATACATGAATTATTCTACAACACACATATATATATCCACAACTACCATACACGGCCAACTCCCACTTCCCTCCTAACATGATTTTCTTCCATCTTAGCATACAATAACACATATACATCATCTATAACACAAGAAAACAAGATTAAAACTAACCTTCCTTCTTCACTTCTTAACTTGACCAAAGTTGGTCGTTAGAACAAACGAGCGAATTATTCTCCGAAACAACAACACCACGTTATTTAGCACTCTTGAATTAGTAACTTTGCTTGAAGAATTTAATTTTTGATGGGAGGAATCTTGGTCTTATTTTTTTTCTCCAATGGCCGAATAGGCCCTTTTTTTTTCTCTTCTCTTTAGTTTCTTGATTTCTCTAGAATTCTTTTGGCTAGGTGATGAAGATGACTTAGTCATCTCTTATTAATACATCACATGTTCCATGTGGCCTTGGCCCACTTATGAAGTGGCCGGCCACCCTTGCCCTCTTTTTTTTTTTTTTTTTTTTTCAACTTTCCAAAAATAGCACACTTACTAAAAATGGAAAATTCCTCCAAGTCTTTCCTTACCATTTCCAAGACATTAAAATCATACACAATTTAAGCCTTTAAAACAATCGCAAGTCTCTCGGGATGGCCTTGTCCAAATCAGGTTTATCCCAAGTGCCCTTTGAGTTCGTCATTCTCTCTATCACCCTTGGTGAATTTAGCTTGAGACCTTTCTTGCTTTTTTATTACTCTTTTAGGCATATTACTTAGGTACGACACAATTTTACCCGATGCCAAATCATGGTTTAGAAATATCATAGTTCATATTGGCGTGAAGTGCTCACTATTGTTTTCCATATTTCCTTCCTATGCACGTCATAGCTTTCACTTATTTTCGATTTGTGTCTACTCCTTTTTTATACCTTCTTGAATATGCCCTGAGCTTGGCCTCGAGCTGATAAATTTCTTCTTCTAGAGTTTGAGAACGTCATACTTCCTTTCAAGTCTAATATGCTCTTCCCCTCTTATTAAGGAGGTCCTAATACACCAATTGCCTTCGAGTATCCATCGTCTTCGATAATTATTTGTCGCCCTTCACGACCTTCTCAAGGCCAGGGTTCCGTCATCGTATGGTCTGACTTATCTATCTTCTTGCTAGTTACAGTCTTATATCCAATCGGAATTCTTATAAGGGTTAAATCCAATTCCGATGCCTTCTTTTCCATCTTTTCACACCTTTATCTTTTATTGCTAACAGTTTCTGAACCCGCAAGTTAATGGGAGCATCGAGATTCACCACGTCATTTATGAAGTCTTCGATTATACCTTACTCCTCGTCTTTATTCCCGACTTTGCTAATAACATATCTAGAATTCTTCTTATCTTGAGTTCTTCTTCCATTCATGTCTATACAATCATTCTTTTGTCAATATTTCCATACCCGTCCATCCATTACTAGTCCTTTCGCCCGTTTAACTCACTTATTCATAATTCTTCTTAACTACGCGTTTGTGTTGCAGCTGTGCATCCCAGTTTTTCAAGTGTCCTGCTACCTCTTACTCTTAGCACAGAATTCTTACAATGTACTCTCTCTCCATCCTCGTTCATCGAGCCTTCATCCGTCTTTCTGATATCACGGCCAGGTTGTCTTCCATGCATGTTCCTTACATTTCATTCTATTTCCTCTATGATAGCATTTCTCGGTCTTTACAGGAATTCTTGCCTCCTGTCATTAATTTTCTAATCATATGTGTCGCCCCATCATCCTCTTCTTATCTTGGTGATTGATCAGTTTCCTACCACTAACTCGTTAAAGTATCCTTCTTACTCCCATGGTTAAAGATTTCCAGTTACTTTGCTGCTCAATGCTCTCCTCTTTCTTCGATCAGCCCATTAGTATACCTTCCCTATTTTCATCCTTAATCCTCCTTAGGTTCCTTTCTTCTCGAGCGCCCTTCTCCTCTTTGTTATTTATAGTATCAGCTCGGAAGTTCGTGAAATATTCCTTTAAATGTGCAAATCCGTTCTATTCTTAAGTCACCTTTTAGGAAAGCTTCTCTATATCCAAGGAACCATATCAATATGGCTACACATTTATCCCTTTATAAATATATCTTTCGAGAGTTGGAAATCTCTTAGCATCTTTGTAAGGCCTAATCATTCTTTCTCTTACTTCACATTCCTTGTCGTGGTCACTATCCTTTTAGTCCCACTTATCGAAGTCTGTTCTCTGACCCCACACATTCCCCTTTTGTTCCATGCTACCATACTTTATCCCTTTTATATGCCTACCTTCGATTTTTTTTTTACCCAAATAGTCCCGTGCTTTGCCCGTCACCTTTCTTGGAAACTTCACTTACCCTCGTTTCTTACATTTTTTTTCCGACATTTTTGGTCTCTTTACCTTCGATATACTCACTTTCTTTCCTTTCTAGATGTCATTGCATTAGAACTTTCCAAACCTAACTCTAGAGTTTTAAGGTAACATCACTTTACTGTAACGTTCTTCTGTCACTTGAACTTTATTACCCTGTTCGATCAATGCCTTCCATATACCGCAACGCCCGTTGCTGGGATACACATAGCCGTTGATACAACCACATATGGGATATTATACGCATTCATATATATATTTATTCTAACGCCTCGCTTAAATACTACTCAAACTCATCCTAATTCTAGAGCTGTGATGCACCTTCTTTGTCTTCACCGGTCTAGTTCGCCTCGTCCTACGCGACCTCTTATGGTTTCCAACCATTCCGTATACTCCAATTTCCTTTAGACTACTCTAGCTTCTCATTTATCTCTTATGTCTGAATTTATAGGACCTTTAGTATACTTCTGTTACACCTCGCATTTTTGTACATTTGAATGTTCCGAGTTAATGGCGGGAAGAAAAGGACAAGGTTACAATTTTGTTAGAATGTATGAGTTGCGAATTCATCGTTTTATTGGAATGGAGCATTAAGGGTAAATTTAGGATAAGGAGAAATTGGAGGCTAGAAGTTGGAAACATAATTTCATGAAATGGCCAAGGTGTCCATGTTGGCCAATTAATTTAAGCCATCAAAAAAGGGATAGGTGTTTATCTTATGTTGCAAGACATGCATATAAGGGCAAGGGTTGACAAAGTCAAGGAGTTACTCATTTTTATTACATAAGGAAATTTCTAGAGAATTAAAGAAAACTTGAGAAAATAAAGAGGGGCAACCGGCCACCTCCCTTTCCCTATATATATATATATAAGCATGTGATGAAAGAAAAAAAGAAGACAAGTATTAATCTTTCATTTCTCTAGAAACATGAAGAAAGATGAAGAAAAAAAAAAAAAAAAGAGGAGAAGGCACGGTTTTGAGGGGCTGGCCGAACCAGCCCCATAAAGGTGGCCATGGAGAGAGTTTTCTTCAAGCTTTCAACCCCTTGGAAGGCCCTCTACAACATGGAACAATTGTTGGAACAAGAAAAACTCATAATCATACAAGTTACCAATTCTAGCCAAGTGAAGAAGTGGAGGAAAAAGGTGAGAACTAATCCTTATTTCTATATGTTATGCATGATTTGTACATGTTGAGATATGTAGAAGTGCATGAAATTCACAAAGATATGGGAGTTGAAGCTTGGCCGTGAGTGTGTGTGGTTGCGTAGGAATGGAGAGTTAATTGAATTTAGCATGTTTGTGTGTTGTTGCGATGTGTGGAAAATGAATGAAATTGATGAAATTACACATGTTGATGTTGGCCGTGTATAGGGACTGTTTTTGGTGGAGTATAATGAACTCATTTTATATAGTATTTTGGTGATTGATTGTTGTAGATTATGTGATGAAAATGAAGGTTTGATGACTCAAATGGAAATCCTAATTGTTGTGGGCTGATTTAGGAGGCAATGTGGTTTTAATATAGCTTCTTGAATTTATGGAAATAATGTTGTAAACGTATGGATTATTGATATAGTTTATGAATTTGGAAGAAAAGAAATGAGTTGTTGGTGTTCTCTTAAACTTAGGTGGTTTCGGGTTTTGTGGTGTAATGGATGGGTTGTTCCGAATATTATATGGATTGCTTGAAACGTTCTTAAATCATGTTTGAACGGTTTCGGATTAATAATTGAACGTACGATCAATAATGCGAGTTTGAATGCATGTAGCTTAGTTGAAAGTGAATGGAATATTGAAGTGTTGTTAGGATAATTGTTTGTATTGTTGTTGGTTTGGCCGGGTTGTATTCCTCGATTGTTGTTGATTGAAATCGGCCAAGTTAAACTTGGTGGCATGGTATATTTACGGGGAAATCTTTGCGCCGAAATTTCGGCAAGACAAAGTGTTACTTTAAAGAATCAACTTCTAAAGGCTCTAATCAAGCTTTGGGTAAACATGACCAAATTGTAGATTTTGGCGGATTTGCAACAAGAATTTGGAGAAGCAGAAGGAGCGAAAAGAGGTATGTAAGACTTCACCCTTCTTTCTATGGCATGTCTTAGACGTACTAAGTTGGATACGGGCCTCGGGGATCATTCCTTTTCTCGAAATCCAAGATTTGAATTTCGCTACTATTCATTCAGTAAGGTTGAACTAGAAATGGTGCGAAACGTAGGAAAAACTCCTTAGACCTTTAGAACTTGCATAAATGAGACCCGATTACCTTAAAACTCTCATAAGCAATGTCGTGAAGCGTCTTACATGTAGATTGTGTGCGCCGCCTCAATTGACCCGAGGTAGGCCCATTGTTCCCGGATTTTCCTTATTACTTTCTTTGGCTTGTTTTGAAGTGGAATCCTAGGGAAACTTCTAACAATCCCCGTCCCGAATATCAAACAATAGGTACAACGCTATCCTAATGTAAATATGTCGATGATTCCTTGACTAAGGTAAAGAATATGGTCTTGTAAGGATAACGATGGAGTCGAGAATGAAAATATGAGAATGTTAAACTAGTTCTGGATATCCCAAGTCCATTACAGGTAATGACTATTCTAAGGATTCTAAATACCTGGAATTGTGCTTTATGACCCCGATTGACATGTGAACCCGACATACATATATATATATAATAACGGAATTAGAGCGCTATATAGACGCTGATAAATATACATGGAATATGATAGCAGAATCAGAGCGCTATAGACGCTGGTACATATATATATGATATAAGTATGTGCATATGACAAAAAGAATCAGAGCGCTATAGACGCTGATATATGTATATGATGAAAGAGACAGGGCGCTATAGACGCCGATATTTATACACGAAATATGCATATATTTACGGGGAAAATAGGGATAAGGGCAGAGCGTTATGTACGCGTATCCACCTGATCGCTTGAGTTTGGCACATGATATCGTCCCGGACGCGGGATGCCGGACGCGGGGTGTGCATATTATGGTCAAATGGATAGGGCGCCGACGCCGCAATATAATATATTCTTATTTTTATGTATATATGTATATATATGAGTAAGGAAAGCTAAGAAAGTGCAGCATTTGCCCAAGGGCACTTATAGGTACAGGCTATCCTCTTATCTCATCACAGGTTCTATAATCCCATGGTATTGTTGTTCATACTTACGTTCTTGTTCGTATTATTATTATTCATGTCTTGCACACTCGCACATTGCTCGTACCGACCCCTCTTCGGGGCTGCGTTCATGCCGCGCGTGCACACCGGACGGATCGAAGTTAACGTAGAAGATGTTCCAAAAGTTGGCAAGCTCCATTTGGCTCCGGAGTGAAGCGAGTCGAGTATACGTGCGGGAGTCCCGATTGGGCTAGAGACTTTGCAGATAGAGTCGTGGGTTTGGGAGTCGGTTTGTATTGTAATACAAGTTTGTACAGTTACATGTTTTACTTGATTTAAAAGCAATAAAAGAATGTTTTAGTAATCTTATTGTATACACCTGACTTAGAGGTTCAAAAAGAAATTTCAAGTACGTAGTAAGGGTCAGTAGTAAGGGTCAGCGGGTTCGCTCGGCTCCGGTCACGGGGTCGGGTGCCCATCACACCCTAATCAAGATTGGGGTGTGACAACTTCCCAGGGGGGTCACCCATCCTAAGATTTCTCTCACCCGAGCACGCTTAACCCTGAAACTCTGATGAAATCCGGTGCATTAATGCTGGCATGATTGCATCCACCTGACTGCATGACCTTCACCACATAATCTAGAGCGAGTTGAGGTCTTAACAGATTCCAAAACATTCTCGTAACGCATCTCCCTCCGAGTTAGAAAGGGTCTCTTACTCTTCCGACTACACAATTACCATTTTTGGCCTTTTTAATTCTCAATATTCACCTTTCATCTGTATGTATGACTACTTTCTGTCCTAGATTTCCAAATTCCCAATGGTGGCGAAAACACCTTGGTCGCCGTTACTTATAAATACTTGGTTATCGGCCTCTTTGGATTTTCGCTCGCTGCTATTAAGTGCTAGTCTACAGCAATTACACATACATATGAAATTCCAATAAAGACTAATATACCTGTAGCCAATCGGTCTCTAGTTTGATCTGGCGGACCATAAGGTGAAGTGTGCTCCTCATCATCGTCTACCCACCATCTGCTCGTCTGGCCTTCATCATCTCTCTCATCTGAGTCCGAAGGATATAGCTAACCGGGTAACTCCTAGTTTACCAACGGCCAGGATAGAGGGCTAGAGTAATCCGTAGCACTCACCGGGCAGGCTAGTCTGACGTAGTGATCTACCATAGGAGCAACTGGTACGTCCTCGGGAATCTCCTCCTCCGGTGTCCCAGATGAATACTCGGACGGCTCTGTGTCATAACTGCCCTCAGGGGGGTCCTCCTCTCTGGGAGTGTTATATCCCGCATTTTTGTGCAATTGGATAATTCAAGACAATTGCGGGAGGACAGCAAGCAAGGCCATATCTCTATGTTGTTAAGCATATGAAAGGCTTATGAAGAATTTAGAAGCGGAATTATCAAGAAAGGCCAAGGGCATAAAGAGAAATTCGCACGACGCCTCATAGAAATATAAAGGAAGGCGAAGGGTAAAATTTGGAATTTGGAAAATAGTTTTATGAATTACAACTTGGCATGAAAGAAAAATATTTGGGCTTGGAATTTTTTTTTTTAAAAAAAGAGAAGGCCCAACCGGCCATGGACATGGGCTTAGCCCATGTGGGACTTAATTTGCACCATTTAAAAGATGACTAAGTCATCTTAATTCACAAACTCTCTAGAAAATTCAAGAAAAGAAGAACAAGAAAAGAAGGAGAAAAATCAAAAGGCCATTCGGCCAAGAGAAATTGCTAAGAAAAAAATTGATAAAAATTTCTTCAAAACTACTTTCCTACTAATTGAAGGGTCTCTAGCAAGTTGGAGTGTTCATTTGAACAAGAAAGATTCATATTCTTGCAAGTTGGAAGCTTTAGTCAAGTGAAGAGTTGAAGGAAAAAAAGGTAAGAATTCATTCCCTTCTTATACGTTATGGATGTTGCGCATGTTGTAGAGTATGAAAGGAGTGAAATTCATGGAGAATATGGAATAAGGGGGGTGGCCGTATGTGTTGGGTGTGTGTGTGTGTGTGTGACCGTGCATGTGTGTGGTGGTGTGGCCGTGTGGTTGTGGTGTAATATGGAAGAGAATGAGTCAATTTTACTTAGTGTTTTGGTTGTTGTTATGTTGTGGATTCTATGTTGCTAATGAATGCATAATAATCTTGTGAAGTTGGAGACTTGTGATTGAAGTATTTAAATTGAGTATTATGTTCTTGTATGTACGAAAGATAATGTTGTTAGTATGGTGTTGTTGGCATGTGAATTATAATGTTCTTATTGGAGTTGGAAGGTTTTGAAGGAAGTAGTATATTGATTGAGTTGTTATAATGTAACTTGGATTGAATATGGAAATTGTTAGTATGGTTGTTGATATTGTGTTGTTAGTTTGGCGGGTTGAATTCCGGATTGTTGTTGATTGAAATTGGCCAAGTTGAACTTGGTGGAATGGAGTATTTACGGGGAGGTGCCGCCGAAATTTCGGTAGCCAAGTATTATTTTAAGAATTCAATTCTAAAGGCACTAATCATGCTTGGTAAACATGACCAATTTGTAGATTCTGGCGGATTTGCGACTTGAATTTGGAGTGGCATAAGGAGCGAAAAGAGGTATGTAAGGCTTCACTCTTCTTTCTATGGCATGTCTTAGACGTACTAAGTCGGATATGAGCCTCGGGGACAACCCTATTCTCCGGAATCCGCACCTAAAGTTTCCCCTTTTTCATTCGAAGACCGTAATTGAACTAGAACATGTGCAAAATGTTGAAAAACCTTCCCAAGTCTCTAGAATTTGCATAAAGAGGACCCGAATACTTTAAGATCCTCATAAGTAACGTCATGACACGTAACATATGTAAAAATGTCTACGATGACCGTGATAACGATAATGCTAAGAAAGAACATACGTCCATGATAAGTACGACAAAGATGATTCCTTGACTAAGGTGAAGAATATGATCTTATAATGATAACGATGGAGTCGGAAATGAATATATGGAAATGTTAAACGATTTCTTGATATCTCAACTCTATTATAGGAAA
>NW_026727778.1:0-30710 GCF_029784015.1 Lycium ferocissimum | reverse complement strand
GGTCGGTTTAGCCCCAGTAAGAATTGGTGATCCTCCGCTCGCAGCTCCACTTTCTCGCTATATTGATTGCTCCCTTCGTCTTGTTACATTTTGGTATATTTCGTCATGTTTATCCCTTATGTACATTTGGACTATTCGGGGTACGCTGCGGTCTCCGTCCCGTCACATATGATTCTCCGT
Organism: Lycium ferocissimum; assembly: GCF_029784015.1. Taxonomy (NCBI): domain Eukaryota; kingdom Viridiplantae; phylum Streptophyta; class Magnoliopsida; order Solanales; family Solanaceae; genus Lycium; species Lycium ferocissimum. The sequence continues at coordinate 30,530 of NW_026727778.1, read as the reverse complement.
CCGTCCGTTCAGAGGTCCGGTGGACACATTTTGCGTGCCTACTTCCGTACGATTGTGTTTATCCGATGTGTCGGGCGATTCCGTTCGCCGCGCGCCGACCGCATATGTATATGATATTTGGTGGCCCCGTGTGCCTTTGTTGGTATTTTCTATGTGTGTGGTTATTTTGGTTAGTCCATAAACAAAGGAAACTCTCACGAAATTTTTCTCGGGAAATTATCTAAATTTGAAATATAGCCTTATCGCTCGTTATAGATTTGATCGCGTTCGTTATGTTTTGAGATAGTGTTTGCTGATATGTCCGGTGCCCGTATCGGGCACTAGTCACGGCCTACGGGGTTGGGTCGTGACAGCTATGACCCGATAAGCTATGACTTGATAGGATAAGACATGATACAACCCAGATTCGATTTTCTATGACTATAAAAAAGAAATGTTTGCCAAGAACCGACAAGAGTGCATGCTAGCTGGCCTGAAAGGGCATTCCTATGTCCAGGTTACTTTCTTATCTCTTCAAGTGTCCTCTGATTCTATGATATGGATATTCATACCTATGTTTATGCTTGCATTGTTTATTCCCATGCCTTACATACTTGGTACACTTTCGTACCCCTACGTCCCTTTCGGCGGACGCCGCGTCTGCGCGCGCAGTCGCCAGTGGACGGACCTCGGTTCCTAGGAGTTCTATCGCCAGCATTCTAGCAGGCTGGCCTGGGGCTGTTCTCGAGCCTCGGGCCTCGGGGTACTACCTGTGTATATATTCGGGCACGACGCGTACTCGCCCTTCCTATGTATACGTGTATTTGTACTATGTTTATGCTCGTAGGTGTACGTACAACATGCTGATGGGGGCCTTGTCGCCGTACAATGTATTAACAAAGCTTGTTAGTCTATGTATATTATAATGCTATTAATGTTAACGTTGAAAAAAAAATATATGGTATAGTTCATATGGCCCACGTAGTAACGAAGGCAACATGGTAGACAAGGGGTGCTCGGTACAAGTATCGGGCACTCGTCGCGGCCCGAGTTGGGTCGTGACATATCCGACTAGGAAACCATAGTTTCTCCTACGACGAAAATGAGAGGCATAACAACTAATATCTAGTTACTGCCCTGAGACCTGTTGCCATTAAGATGGTCTTAACTCATGATTTCTATGGCTTCCCGCTGATTTGTGAGCACTCTTAATTGTCGTACTCTTTTGCCTTTCTCCTTATTTCTCTACTAGTAGACAAATTCTCTTGTCCAGATATGACACCCTTCCTTGCTTGCTTCTCTGGTGCTATTTTAGATTATCCCTTTTTATGCTAGTCGACCTTATATAAATACCATATCATCCCCTTTTATTTCCTTGGTCGGACTCTTTAATTCCTTACAATATCATCCTATTCATACTTGAAACTTTCCTACAACTTACTCTCCTCAGTTTTAGCATAATTGCAAAATAAACTCATGAACATGGAACTAAGATAAAATCCTACTTAATCATAACTTCCTTTTGATACGAGTATGCTTTCTTCTTAAGTCCCGATTCTCTTGGTAAATTTGATCATTCGAGACTTAAATCACCTTGTTCTTCTTTTTTATTCCTTATTGTTGTCCTTACATCATTTTGTCGGCCATTGCATCATGACGATTGTCTATATGGTTCTATAACATATGATCTTACATTTGATATGACCGGCGACTTATGACTCCACGACTTGTGAGGTACTTTCTAGTCTCAGGTAGCACTACTATCTTGCTATCCATAGGCACGCTATCTTCCTTTCCTTTGAAGATTATTGAACTTCCTATAAATATTCCTCTTTTAAAGCTTTCATCTCATCTAGTGCTACAGGTTCTTTTTAGTAATCTAGATTGTCCCTTATACTTATCCCTGGTCACATGTGACTTTTCTTACTCCTTCTGCTACCCCTTGAAGTACTTTACTGCATATCTAACCCTTTGAAGTACTTTACTGCGTATCTAAATGTACCTAAAATTTCTTCGGCGCGAGTGATTCAAGTCATAGTACGGAATACAATGTATCGCATTGGCAAAACTTATTCTCCTTCCTAAATTTGTCTCATGATATACCTGCATTTAATCCATTCTCACTTTTCTTTAGCACATTCTTGACATGTGAGTTCATCTCGAAATTTGACTCCTTCAATCAAATATATTTCCCTCTTTTGAGCTTGGGAATATTGTAGGTCATCTTGGAACTTAATTTGCTCTTCCCCCCTTTTAAAGGATGTTCTCATATACCAGTAGCCTTCGAGTATTAACCGTCTTTGATAGTCAGCTTGCCTACCTTAGTGATCCTTTAACTCCTCTATTCCTTATAATGCCGGAGTTCCTTTCATCGCATGGCTTAACTTATTTTCCTTTTTGCTAGTTGAGTTATTGTATCAAATCAAAATTCTTATACATATCAGATACAATACAGATGCCTTATTTATTGTCTTTTCACTTCTACCTTTCATGACTAGTAATCCTCTAGGCTAATGAATTAATAGGGACATCGGAATTCATTAAGCTCTTTATGGAGTGTCCGACTATACCACGCTCCTTTAGCCCTAGTCTTCCTCCACTACTATCTTCGTAATATCCTTGAAATTCTCCTTGCTCTAGGTTTCTAGTTCTGATTTATATCTATACTGCATACCATTAAAAGTTGATATTCACCACCATCCATTCGCACGACTCGTCCTTTCATTAGCTTAGCTCATTTTGCCCCGTAATTCTCTTAACTACTTGTTTGCAACATAGTCGTGCATCGTAGTCCTTCTAATATTCTGCCGGTTCCTATTCTTTTCATGAAATCTTCACGAAGCACACCTTTTTCTTTCTCCTTGCGTCGAGTCCGCATCTTCCCTTATGATACTACAACTTGTTCGTATTTTTACATACCCCGTACGTTCATCTTACTTCCTTTATGATTGAATTTTTGTACTCTTTATCAAGACTCTTATCCCCTGTTATTGATGTTTTGTCTCTTAACCAGACTTGTTAGCCTATTAACCTTCCTCTCGTCCTTAGTGGTTACACAACTTCCTTTAACCAATCCATCAATCCACTTTTCTTGCTTTCTCCCTGAGGGTCTTTCTCGACTTCCCTTGCTCATAAAGTGCTCTTCCCCGCTTGCCATTGATACGTAACATTGGCCCTGGAATTTCATAGAATATTCTATTAGAAATACGAGTCCTTTCTAATCCTAAGATCGTCCTTTAAGAGAGGAGGGAGGCTGCTTTTCCACTTTCTAAATGAACATGTCGATATGGCTTCACATTTATCCTCTCGGACATACCTTAAGAGTCAAAAATCCCTTAACACCTTTCATAAAATCTGATTACTCCCTCTCAGGTTATATTCATACCCATCGTACCACTCATTCATCTACCTTCATACAACTATTTGCTTAAAAATATCCTTCACATCCTCCATTAGCTATTCCGCCTTGTATTACTAGCTCAATAATCTTGCAGCAAGAGGACTTCTGAAGAAGAATCTTTCTGTACCATAGTCCTAATTTCGTCTTATATATATAGCCTTATAATCGTACCTCCGTGCAACATCCTTGCCAATATAATTTATATCGATAAAAAGCTCTTGTCGATATCTAGCTCTTTTAGTAGCGAACATCGTCCTCTTAACTCTTCTACTCCTTTGTACTCATAAATCATTTGTATATTTATATTCATGGGTCGTATTTAAGCTTATACTTATCCCTTCCATTTCTTGCTTCGAGAACGTTACAACCCCTACTTAATAATACTGACATCTCATTAATAAAACACTTTGAAAGGTTTAATCAACTCAAGTTTCGCCTCAATCCGACCAGCAATATAAGGAGTAATATATAACAATGTAGAACCCGGATCAATCAATGAATACACATCATAAGAAAATACTGACAATATACCTGTAACAACATCGGGTGAAGACTCCAAGGCCAGTCGGCCGGTCAATGCGTAAATATAGTTCTGAGGACTACTCAAACTGGACGATCCCCCTCCACCTCTACCACGACCTGCTGATGTCTGAATGTATCGTCCCAGAGGGCGCACCGATGACGAAGATCCGACTGCCGATCCGGTAGGCTGCACCATCCTTCGACGGCCTAGAAATGGACACTTACGCATAATATAGCCTGGCTGACAACAGGCATTGCAAACATCCAAACCCAAGCGGCACGGTCCAGAACGTGGCTTACCATATCGATTATATCATGGTAAGGGCGGTCTCATCTGACCAGATTCACCTCTATACTGCGAACCTGAAACTCTAGAGATCTGACTCGGTCTGGAATAATTAGGATGATCAAATCTCTTGCCTGCAAATCGAGGAGGTGCACTAGCCATTGAATAGCCAGAGTGCCTAGAATTTTGCTGCCTCTGACTCCCTCCGAACTCATTGGCAGCGCCTGAAGATCTGGCCTTCTTACTATAACCTCTATCAAAATCACGCTCGCCTCCTTGCGGCTGCTGCTATTCTTCCAAATTCTGGGCATGGGCCTGAATACGAGAGATATCCATTCCTTCCTGGAGTGAGGCCGTCAAGCACTTCTTAATCAAATGTGGCCCCAACCCACTCACAAATTGATGTACACGGTCTCCCATATCAGCTACCATGGCTGGGGCATACCTTGCCAAGGAATTAAAATGAAAATTGTACTCTCCAGCACTCATATCCCCTTGTCTAAGATTAAAAAACTCATCAGCTCTGGCTCGTCGAACCTCTGGTGGAAAGTAATGTCGGAGAAAAGCATCCACCAACTCTTGCCATACCGGCGGAGGAGCATTGACTCCTCTAGAAGACATCCAAACTGTATAACAATGAACCACAACATCTCGCAATCTATAAGAGGCCAACTCTACCGACTCCACCTCCGAAGAATGTATTATCTGCAAGGTTCTCGATATTCGTCTATAATGCTCTACAGGTTCTCATCCGATTTTGACCCAAAAAACTCTAGAGGGTTCAAAATAATAAAATCACGGGCTCTAACACTGACAGCCCTGTCACCATGTCCCGTACTTTGCCGCTGGGCCTGAGCGACGACTAACTGTGTCACGACCCAACCCCGTAGGCCATGACTAGTGCCCGAGTTGGGCACCCAAACACACTTATCAAACAGAATCACATACGGATGGCTTATATATCTATAAATATCAAACGTGGCTCCAATTGGACGCATACAAACACATAAACTGTACAAAAGCCAGTAAGGCTATCATAATATACATAACATGTCAAAGCATATACACACGCAGCCGACAAGGTACGCCACGGCGAATGGCCGCCCAAACACAACTCACACGTCGCATCCGAACAAAAAACCGTACATAACCCACATCTATGTCTACGTACCTCTAATACAAACAACGAGACGATGACGGACGAGGCCTCGCCGTACCCTGAATAAACATAATCATATACATCGGGAGAGTATATACCCAAAATATCGGCTCCAGAACAAAGGGAGCACTCTGAACAGCAGAATGGGAATCCTACGCCGGTGGATCACCAAAACGCGTATCTGAATCTGTACCTGTGGGCATGAAACGCAGCCCCTGAAAAAAGGGGGTCAGTACGGAATATGTACTGAGTATGCAAAGTAGGAAGTACGGAAAACGAAGTCATAACCGAAGTAAAGTGCACCGAACGCGAGCATAATAAGCCGAATACTAAGGTACTTACATCTGACCTCCAAATTATACATAAGCGGTACAGAAGACAAATAGGATAATCAGGATGTCAAAATGCTTCGCTTTCTTTTGAAAAATATTTCGGCCTCGAACATACGGGAAGTCAAACATACCATACGAGCTGACATCATCCGATTGCCGAGGAACGTACGGCCCGATCCATATATAACATAATAATCATAACGTACCGTCATATTATCATACATCATACCCCATATCATATTGTATCATCAAGTCATCACATATCACATACCACATATACACACATACCGCGGCCAGGAACCCAGCGGTAATATCACATATACACATACCGCGGCCAGAACCCAAATAATATTACATATACACATATACACATATACCGCGGCCAGAACCCAAATGTAATATCTCATATGCACATACCGCGGTCGTGTACCCAAATGTCAACATCACATAGTGCGCGCACGATATCATAACCGGCCCGGACTCCCGAAAGAAGTAAATGTAATGCACATGCAGATTCATAAGTAACCAAATACGGTTTAAAACATTTTCAAAGATTTAATAAGTTAATCAAACGAACCATCTTTTATAAGCCACAACAGTAGTCAAATCATATCCTTTCAAAAAATCGCCGAAGTACATAAGAGAGTCGCGGGACCCACGAACGGTGTCGACCCGAGTCGGGGCCCGCCTATGAAAAACACACTTATCATATGCCATACAATCACCTACGAGCATATCGAGGCAATCCGAGCCTTTCGTGAAAGATACGGGCGTTCGTAGTTACGGAACTTTTAAAAGCCAAACTTTTTGTACAAAAGTTGAAAATCAAATATTTCAAAGGCATAAAGGCCAATATTTCATCATAACAACATACGAATTTCCAAGAACGAATAAGAGTCATAAACATGCTCGGATTGCGAGATTAGAATTTTCGAGGCTCGTGTCATAGCCTATTTGTAACTAAGGCATGCCAAAAGAAGGAAGGGTTGCGCTTTACATACCTCGATCGCTCTCAACACAAATCCAAACTCAAGCTAACTCCAACTTACGACTCGGCTGCCCAAGGTCTACAAACAATCCATAATAAGCCAAACATTAGCTATAACCATTTGGGCATTTAATGTCACACCCCGACCTTACTAGGTTGTGATGGGCACCCGACTCTCCTCAGAGTCGAGCGAACCCTCAGACTCTATTTACGCATAATTTTTTTTTTTTTTTCAAATCTCTAAACTGAATAATCATGAAATACATAATGAAGCTTATAACTCTGACAAAATCTGTAATTATACAAGATTTGCTACATAACACAAATCGACATGTCGGCTGATGGAGCCGCTGACAGACTGACATATCATACCCACGACGCTGTCTGCAAAGTCTCTAACACGAATCAAACATCACACATGTACTCGACTCCAAGAATTCGGGAAAATGGAGCTTGCCATCTCCGCTGGAATATCTTCTATAATGACTCCAGCTCATCTGGGTGTACCTGCGCGGCATGAAACGCAGCCCCCGAAGAGAGGGGGTCAGTACGGAATATGTACTGAGTACGTAAGGCATGCAATGCGAGAAACGTAACTATAGAACGAAACAGACGAACTATCGGACACATTACTTAGCATAGCAGACGCTACCTTTCGTACACAATTCATACATACCCTCATATGCCAAAAAATGTACAAAAATAAATGGGTCAACGAATGCCAAAACACACATTTTGCAATCACCGATCACACACACACACACAAAACACCACACACACACACATGTCACACACACACACACACACACACACATTCACAAAGTCATACACACACACAAACTACACACACACACACAACACACACACACACACATATACACACACACACACACACACACAATGCTCGGATGACATTGTATACCGCATATGCATAAAACGTGTCCCGGCCCTCCGATAAGGGACGGTGAATAGGATCACACATATAAGCGACTCATATGTCATATATGCAAATAACGTGTCCCGGCCCTTTGTTAAGGGACTCGGTAACACAGAATCACACACACACACACACACACCAAATATGCATAACGTGTCACACACACACTCTCTTAATAATCTCGGTGGATAATATCAAATGCCATCCCGGCCGCCATCCCGGTCGCCATCCCCGTATCATCATAAACATACGTATAACGTGTCCCGGCCCGCAAGTACGAGGGACTCGGTGAATAATGCGCATAAATGCGCACGAGATCATGTCCCGGCCCGGACTCGGTGAATCGAATCATACCGTAAAGTACGCACGAGAACATAACATGCCCCGGCCGGACTCGACAAAGATACATTGAGCACACACACACACAGAAACCATATGCACATAAATCACACACATAGATACGTACACTTACCGACATACAAGATCACACACACAGTTTCACCTTCCAATTAGTATCAAAACATGGACATTTGACACACAACCCTCTTCACTTTTCAACGATCCACATCGTGTATGAAGAACATTAAAGCTCACAGAGAACGTTCATATCAAAATACTTGTATCAAATACTTATGTCACAACACTTATATCCGAATACTTATATCAGAATTTCTATTTCAGAAAGTTGACATCAGAGTGCTTATATCAAAATATTCATATCGGATCATTCGTGTAATCGAGTGTTTATATCCGGATAGTCAAACCAAAATGCTCATATCCGAGTTATCGATTCTTATATTAAATTCGGAACGAAAGTCAAAGGTTTCCTTAGTTATCTTACGGACATAAGGCAAATAGAACAGTACAATTAGGTCTCGGGGATTGTGGGCCCACCTCGGGTCAAGTCGGGTAACGAACATAAAACATGGTCATTATATCTCATTAGACTATCCTCGAAGATTTCAAGGCATTCCACTTTCGTTTTCAAAAGTTACGGACGTTTGGACCTTTCTTTACAATAAGCGTAAATTAGTTAGTTCAATTCTATTGAAGGAATAGCAACCAAATTCAACCTCGGACTTCTAGAATTGGAGTGGTCCCCAAAGCACGTATTCAAGCTTATTATATCTAGGACATGCCAAAGGAAGAAAGGGTAAGCCTTACATACCTTTTCCGCTCCTTAAGCTTCTCCAAATCCCGATTCAAGTTTGCCAAAAGTGCAATTTGGTCACATTTACCAAATATCAACCATAAAGCTATAAGAATTCACTCTTAACCAACACTTGTCTAAATCTTCCAAATAAGTTCACTTATTTTCGCCGAGATTTCGGCAAGACCTCCTCTCGTAAATACACCGTCCCGAGAATTATGGCTCGGCCCAAATCACAACACCCAAACCAACAATCACAATAACAATATCGATAGGTAATTCAGGATATCCAAACCAACATCCAATCTTACCCGAAACCTTCCAAATTAATGAATACGACAACAATGCATTCCTTTCTTTCAAATTCATAAACTATGTCATCAATTCCATACGTTAGCAACAATATTTTCATCAAGACAAGAAGCCACATTAAAATCACATTGACTCCCCAAAACAGCCACACACGACATTACAACTTCAACACAAGTCATTAAACTTTCATTCTCACTACATAATCCGCAACAAACAACTACTAAATACAACATAAAATTAGGTCACCATGCTCCCTCCAAAATAGCCCCTACACGGCCACACACACACACACTCCATGGCTCAACACCAACATTAAAGGTTTCATGATTTCCATTCATTTCGACACTCTACAACCACCAACATACTAATTAGAATTAATGCATCACTCCTAGCCATATAACACACATACACGGCCAACATCAACATTCATGGCTCAAACTCAACATCCATATTTTCATGAAGTTTATTCATTTTCTACACCTTACAACAACACACAAACATGTTGAATACAATTAGTTCTTCATTCCTACAACAACCACACACACACGGCTACAATACAACACCACACGGCTACACTTCAAACACCACACTTCCATGACTTTCATTCACTTTCATGCTTCACAACATACACAAATCACTCATAACATATGAAAAATGAGATTGAATCATACCTTGTTCCTTCACCTTTGCCATTCGGCTAGGACATGTCTTGCAAGAAGGAGTGTTTTTCTTGCTTCAACAATTATTCCACGTTAACGAGGACCTTCAACTTAGTAGAAAACTAGAAGAAAAATAATTTTTCTATGACCAAACTTGGAGGTGGTTCGGCCAGCCCATGGCCGGCTGCTCTTCTCCTTCTTTCTTTCTCTTTTCTTGAATTCTCTAGAACAAAATGATGAAATATGTTGTTCTTGGTCATCACCCACACATATATATATTTAGTGTGGCACATGACCATGCACATGGCCAAGCACATGGTCGGCCATGTGCTCTCTTTTTCTCTTTTTTTTTTTCTTCTTTCTTTTCCCTCCAATTTTCTTCAAATTTCTAGAGTTTTCTTCAAATAATAAAAGATGAATAATATGATCACATGTCATCTAATCCCACATATATATATATCTCAAGCCTCCATGTGGCCATGGCCCACCTTACTCTCATTTCATGAAATTTTTAAATTTTTCCTTAATGCTTCCTTCCAACAAAATCATAAACCATTTGTCGTAAAACAAAGTCAAGAGATAACCTTGTCCATAGCTCTTCGCAACCAACTTAAAAATATTCCGACGTGCGAAATGCGAGATATAACATTCTTCCCCCCTTTAGAACATTCGTCCTCGAATGTTCAACTAGTCGTACGGGGTCTCATAATGTTACATTCCGTATTTTGTACCCTCGGGTAAGTCAAATCAAGTCTCTTACAAGTTGCGTTGGAAAATTGTAAAGTTGGAATATTAAGGAAGGCTCCATTTTGCAAAACGCTCATGGAAATATGGCGAAAGGTTCCCGGGGGCAAATTTGGAACTAAGGAAAATATTTTTCATGAAATAAGAGAAATATGCTAGAATTTTCAAGGGGGGCCACTTGGCTTCAAAATCCCGTGGCCAAATAAAATCAAGCCAAGCTAGGGGCAATATGCTTAATTCCCATTGGAAGGGACTATATATATATATATAGAAAGATGATTAATTCATCTTAATTCCTAAGTTTTCAACAAAAAATGAAGAACAAGAAAAGAAGGGAGAAAAACTCGGCCATACAAGAAATTTCCTCAAAAATTTCTTCAAAAATTTCTTTCCTACTAATTGTCTCAAGCAAGTTGGAGTGTTCATTGGAACAAGAAAGATTCATATTCTTGCAAGTTGGAAGCTTTAGTCAAGTGAAGGGTTAGAATATGGTAAGAATTCATTTCCTTTTTATATGTTATGGATGTCTCTGCATGTTGTAGTATACAAAAAGAAGTGAAATTCATGAGAAATAGGAAGAAGGAGGTGGTACCGTGCATGTATATACATGTGTGTGTGTGTGGAAATTACCCAATTATTTTATTTAGTGTTTGGTTGCTATCGTTATGGAGGCTATGTTAATAATGAAAGTTGAATGAGTTTGGAGAAGTTGTAGTCATGTGTGCATGATGGGGGCCGTGTGGTTGTGATGTAGTTTGGAAACAAACTGAGTCATTTTATTTTGTGTTTTGGTCGTTGTTGTGTTGTGGATTCTATATTGCCCAAAAGCTTAATCAAAAAATGGTAGAGGTTGGAGATTGAAGTTTATGTAAGTTGAATATTATGTTCTTACATGTATGGAAGGCAATGATATTGGTATGGCGTCGTTGGAATATATATTAGAAGGTTGTTATTGTCTTGGATTGAAATTGGAAGATGTGGGTAATATAGTATGTTGATGGTATTGTTGGAATATTATGTGAAGTTATATTGTATTGAATTATATTGAATTGTATGGAATTGAATTGAATTGCATTGAAAAGAACCTGAATTGAGTTGAATTACCTTTGGTTGATAGTTTGGCGGCGAATTCCCGGATTGTTGTTGAGTAAAAATTGGCCAAGTTGAACTTGGAGGAATGGAATATTTACGAGTAGGTGAGAAACTAAATTTCAATAAAAATTCATATATATATATCCGGCACTAATCATGTTTGGTAAACATGACAATTTGTACCAAATCGAACTTGGAGCTTGAGTCATGGAGACGTGAACAAAGGAAATCATGTGAGGGTTATCTCCTTCATTCGTTCTAGTTAGTATAAGTTGAAATCCAACCCTCGGGAAAATCTTGACACCTAAATTTATTCTTTTAATAATAAATTGAATCCATTAACTTGATTTTCTTTTTAAAGAAGTGTTCAAACGTCCGAGACACACAAAATGTAAAATCGAAATAGTGGGCCTTTCGTGTCAATTGAGGTACATGATGACCGTGTTTTTATGTTCGTCTTCCCGAGTCTCGATTTACGTGGGTTTTATTACTTCTTTCATAGGGACTTTATAATCTTATTTTATGCTTTCTTATCATTTGCTACTCATTGATGGTATCGCAAGAAAATGATAAATTCCTTGAATGCGGATTCCGAAGAGTGGTTTTCCCCAAGGTAATTCAAACCTAGACCTTAGGGTGTGCCAAAGAACATGAATTTCTTTGGGTTCTTTACATCCTTTATATGATATGTCTGTTACATGTATATGATATGTATATGAAAATGGGGAATTTTGGGGAATGGATCATGTTGACGCTATACTATTCATGAGACTCACAATTTCCATCTTACGCCAATATTGTTCTAAAAAACATTGGGCGAGCCGACGTATTTCGGCAACCCCGACTTGTTTTATTTTCACATGTATATGACAAGAAATGTTTTGAGTCAAAAAAATATAATAAGCAAGAACATCAACAATCACTACAAACCATAACATATCATCTCGTTACTGGTCTTTGGTCCCACGGATTGTTATTGCTAGTTTCTTATTCCGTATTATTTCTCAATATCGATATTTTCATATACACATATCAATTTGAGATATTCTCAAGATGTTTGACGGGCAACTCACGAATATTTCAAACCTTAAGACCTCCGATATTCGACAATTCTATTTATGGGTAATGTTTTTGTGTATATATTTGGACACAAAAAAGTCATCTCAACACATAATTACATGTATTCATCACCAATAACCGTAATCTATACTTGAGCAACTTCATTATCTTAATATCATCTTTGTCGCCGTGTGATATGTCGACAAAATTCTACTCATTTACATTTCCATTATCGGCGGTGTTATAAAGAAAAAAAAAAGTGCATTTAATTGTCCCCACTTAACTTGTCTAAGAACAAGACCCAAAGGCCGGTAAAAATCGGGTTATAACACTTTCTTCCCCTAGTTGGGTCGTGACCATAAGCGCCTCGGGGAGCTCCTTTTACCAACTTATTCTATCAACCATTCTTATCCTTCATTTCTCTCTTAGGCTATCCAATACCATTTTCTTGTCATACTCTTTTTCTTCATACGCGTCCACTTTTTACGCGTCATGCCATTCAAAATCTTATGCTACTCCTTTGTATCGTTTTCCCGACCACACTACTAACTTACTTCAATAAAGGGCCTCTTTTTAGCCCGTAGCGTCCATATCGAACACATTTTATCCTATCTCTATCTCATCCTCTAGCATTCTCTCATTGTCTCTTGTCTTTCTATAACCTAGTCCTTCACAATGGGACACTGTCCACTAATTCATGGTCACTCATCATCCTCGCATTCATACATATATACATATCATTATCAACTAATCCACAAAATGCTTCCAAACGTAGTTCAAGCCTATCTAATTCCCAAGCCATAGCGTACTTCGTCTCTTCTCCGATCCTCGTCGCGTGCTGAGGTGGCTCCTACTTAATCTCTCCAACCGTCTTGTACATTCTAATTTCTCATTGTCCTTACGGATCAATATTTGTGAGGATTTTCGGCATACTTCCCGGGTCACCCATCATGAAATCGCTCCCTCCCGAGCACGCTTAACCTCGAAACGTTCACAGCTCTGGTCCCTAATCTTTGATATAATCACGTCCATTTGCTCATATAGCCCTTATTACATGATCTGGAGCCAGTCAAAGTTTCACAGATTCCGACACATGCTCATAGCACGTCCTTTCTTGTACATTTACTATTTTACCCTTTTTGGTCTTCCATACTACCTTTACCAATTCTTATCATTTGAAATCTGTACGCAAAGTACCACAATATCTTACGACATACGACTATACATCACATCCCAGCCGTTCAAAACTTTCTGTTTCAAGTAATAGAACAAATATATCCAGGCTTACCTTTATGGCCTTTCCATGTCGCCATTTACCTCCTTCCGTCGTATGTAAGGCTTACATATGGGATTTCATATTTTCTTTTCTTATGACTTGGCCCTATCGCACGATCTATGACGAAGAAGGTCAACGATCCCTAGATGCCCCGTAGCCTCCTATTTATAAATGTGGCGCGCTTCACACCATAAACGAGGACTCTACCGACACGACTTTGCGGACAACCCCAGGACGGACACTCGCTCTGATACCACTTTGTCACACCCCGACCTTACTAGGGTGTGATGGGCACCCGACTCTCCTCAGAGTCGAGCGAACCCTCAGACTCTATTTACGCACATAAATTTTTTTTTTTTTTTCAAATCTCTAAACTGAATAATCATGAAATACATAATGAAGCTTATAAATCTGACAAAATCTGTAATTATACAAGATTTACTACATAACACAAATCGACATGTCGGCTGATGGAGCCGTTGACGGACGACATATCATACCCACGACGCTACGCAAAGTCCCTAACACGAATCAAACATCACATATGTACTGCGACTCGGCGGTACCTAGGAAAATGGAGCTTGCCATCTCCGCCGGAATATCTTCTATAATGACTCCGGCTATGCGGGTGTACTGCGCGGCATGAAACGCAGCCCCCGAAGAGAGGGGGTCAGTACGGAATATGTACTGAGTACGTAAGGCATGCAATACAGAGAAACAGAACTATAGCTGAAACAGACAGAACTATCAGGTGGACACATTACTTAGAATAGCAGACGCTTCCCTTTCAGACACAATTCATACATACCTGTTCATATGCCAAAAAAATGTACAGAAAATAAATGGGTCAACCAGAATGCCAAAATGCTTATTTTGCAATCACCGATCGCATGTCCGAAGAGGTGCGGAAAATACAGAACGCACGGGTGATGTCACACGTCAGACGGAGTACAGAACGTACAGAATATTCAGATAAAGTCATATAACGGACAAACTACCGAACATACAGAACGTTCAGACACTGACATATACATCGGACAGAATACAGAATGCACAGAATGCTCAGATGACATTGTATACCGCATATGCATAAAACGTGTCCCGGCCCTCTGATAAGGGACTCGGTGAATAGGATCACACATATAGCAGACTCATATGTCATATATGCAAATAACGTGTCCCGGCCCTTTGTTAAGGGACTCGGTAATGTAGAATCATGCAGATCAGAATCCTGTGCCAAATATGCATAACGTGTCCCGGCCCTCTACTGCGGGTCTCGGTGGATAATATCAAATGCCATCCTGGCCGCCATCCCCGTATCATCATAAACATACAGATAACGTGTCCCGGCCCGCAAGTACGAGGGACTCGGTGAATAATGCGAGAAGTGCGCACGAGATCATGTCTTGGCCCGGGACTCGGTGAATCGAATCATACGGTAAATACGCACGAGAACATAACATGCCCGGCCCGGACTCGGTGAAAGATACATTAAGCCATGCACGAGCGAGTCGTGAGAAACCATATGCACATAAATCCAGACTCGATAGATACGTACACTTACCGACATATGAAGATCCAGAAGCAAGTTTCGGGTCCTTCCGAATTAGTATCAGAAAATTATGGACATTTGAAGCGCGGAACCCTCTTCGGACTTTTCAAGCGATCCAGGATCGTGTATGAAGAACATTAAAGCTCACAGAGAATGTTCATATCAAAATACTTGTATCAAATACTTATGTCACAACACTTATATCCGAATACTTATATCAGAATTTCTATTTCAGAAAGTTGACATCAGAGTGCTTATATCAAAATATTCATATCAGATCATTCGTGTCGAAGTGTTTATATCCGGATAGTCAAACCAAAATGCTCATATCTGAGTTACCAGATTCTTATATTAAATTCGGAACGAAAGTCAAAGGTTTCCTTAGTTATCTTACGGACATAAGGCAAATAGAACAGTACAATTAGGTCTCGGGGATTGTGGGCCCACCTCGGGTCAAGTCGGGTAACGAACATAAAAACATGGTCATTATATCTCATTAGACTATCCTCGAAGATTTCAAGGCATTCCACTTTCGTTTTCAAAAGTTACGGACGTTTGGACCTTTCTTTACAATAAAGCGTAAATTAGTTAGTTCAATTCTATTGAATGAATAGTAACTAAATTCAACCTCGGACTTCTAGAATTGGAGTGGTCCCCGAAGCACGTATTCAAGCTTATTATATCTAGGACATGCCAAAGAAAGAAAGGGTAAGCCTTACATACCTTTTCCACTCCTTAAGCTTCTCCAAATCCCAGCTCCAAGTTTGCCAAAAGCTGCAATTTGGTCACATTTACCAAATATCAACCATAAAGCTATAAGAATTCACTCTTAACCAACAATTGTCTTAATCTTCCAAATAAGTTCACTTATTTTCTGCCGAGATTTCGGCAAAGCACCTCCCCTGTAAATACACCGTCCCGAGAATTATGGCTCGGCCCAAATCACAACACCCAAACCAACAATCACAATAACAATATCGATAGGTAATTCAGGATATCCAAACCAACATCCAATCTTACCCGAAACCTTCCAAATTAATGAATACGACAACAATGCATTCCTTTCTTTCAAATTCATAAACTATGTCATCAATTCCATACGTTAGCAACAATATTTTCATCAAGACAAGAAGCCACATTAAAATCACATTGACTCCCCAAAACAGCCCACACGACATTACAACTTCAACACAAGTCATTAAACTTTCATTCTCACTACATAATCCGCAACAAACAACTACTAAATACAACATAAAATTAGTTCACCATGCTCCCTCCAAAACAGCCCCTACACGGCCACACACACACACACTCCACGGCTCAACACCAACATTAAAGGTTTCATGATTTCCATTCATTTCGACACTCTACAACCACCAACATACTAATTAGAATTAATGCATCACTCCTAGCCATATAACACACATACACGGCCAACATCAACATTCATGGCTCAACCTCAACATCCATATTTTCATGAAGTTTATTCATTTTCTACACCTTACAACAACACACAAACATGTTGAATACAATTAGTTCTTCATTCCTACAACAACCACACACACACGGCTACAATACAACACCACACGGCTACACTTCAAACACCACACTTCCATGACTTTCATTCACTTTCATGCTTCACAACATACACAAATCACTCATAACATATGAAAAATGAGATTGAATCATACCTTGTTCCTTCACCTTTGCCATTCGGCCAAGACATGTCTTGCAAGAAGGAGTGTTTTTCTTGCTTCAACAATTATTCCACGTTAACGAGGACCTTCAACTTAGTAGAAAACTAGAAGAAAAATAATTTTTCTATGACCAAACTTGGAGGTGGTTCGGCCAGCCCATGGCCGGCTGCTCTTCTCCTCCTTCCTTTCTCTTTTCTTGAATTCTCTAGAACAAAATGATGAAGTATGTTGCTCTTGGTCATCACCCACACATATATATATTTAGTGTGGCACATGACCATGCACATGGCCAAGCACATGGCCGGCCATGTGCCCTCTCTCTCTTTTTTTTTTTTCTTTCTTTTCCCTCCAATTTTCTTCAAATTTCTAGAGTTTTCTTCAAATGATAAATGGTGAATAATATGATCACATGTCATCTAATCCCACATATATATATCTCAAGCCTCCATGTGGCCATGGCCCACCTTACTCTCATTTCATGAAGTTTTTAATTTTTCCTTAATGCTTCCTTCCAACAAAATCATAAACCATTTGTCGTAAAACAAAGTCAAGAGATAACCTTGTCCATAGCTCTTCACAACCAACTTAAAAATATTCCGACGTGCGAAATGCGAGATATAACATTTAATTCCACATTTGCCCTTAATTCTACAGAAATTTGGCAAAAGATTTCCCCTGTAAATAGGCCACCCCGAGAATTTAACTCGGCCAAAATCAACAACAACAACAACAACAACAGCCAACCTAGCAACATTAATAATCAATCCGAAAGGCAATATTACATCAATAACTCTCTTTTACATCATTCAACAACTTTCAACATATTCGATTCAACGACTTACGTTCAAGCCAACATCGACGCTTATATATTCAAATACCAATCCGAATCCATACTAACAACATTCAAGAACATTTTAAGCAATTCATACAACATTTCAAACATTCCAACAATGGCTCCATTTTTCCCGAAAACAGCCCCAAACCCGAGAACACAACGTTAACCCATTCCTCACTTCCAAATCATGATTTGCACTAACAATCTACACTCTAAAAATGTCATATTTCATGAATTTCCTTCATTTTAACATACTACAACATTCATACAACCTTTATAACACATAAAACATAATCAATTCTTACCTTTCTTCTTCAACTCCACACTTTGCCTAGGGTTTGCGATCTATACAACGGATGGTTGGATGACCCGAACAACACTTCCACGCTACTTAGGGACCTCAAAATAGTGGATTTGTATCAAGAAAATAATTTTGGGATGGCTTGTTCTTGGACTTGAATTACCCCCTCTTTGGCCGAGAGGTTCAAGTTGTTGTTCTCCAA
Source organism: Lycium ferocissimum (assembly GCF_029784015.1). Classification (NCBI taxonomy): domain Eukaryota; kingdom Viridiplantae; phylum Streptophyta; class Magnoliopsida; order Solanales; family Solanaceae; genus Lycium; species Lycium ferocissimum. Next base: position 12,048 of record NW_026727778.1, on the reverse strand, counting down.
TTTCTTGTGTTTTTCTCTAAGTGTAGAATGTTATTAGATGACTTAGAAGTCATCTTTTAAGCCCTTAGATGATCCATACATGTGTCCATGGCCCACACATATGTTGGACCAATTAAAATTGTCCACAAATTGTGTGGGCCATCTCCCACCATACACGGCCAACATGGCCTATTTTTGCATGATTTCCAACTTTCCAATTTTCCACTTTTGGTCCCAAATTTTCCTAGTTGTTCCATGTCAACAAATTCATGAACATATTATGTCTCAAAACAAAATCGAAGGTCAAAAGTCTCGACTTTGTATCCCGGAATGGTTTTGTCCCCAACTTATCATAATTAAACCGGATGGTCCCAATGTACAAATTACGGGATATAACATCCTTCCCCCCTTTAGAACATTCGTCCTCGAATGTTCGGCTAGTCTTATAAAGCCGTATAAGGATCTCGGGGGATGTTCCTTTTATCACCATAGCATGCAGCCGTATCTAACAGTCATATTCCTTCTTTCTTTCTTTATCTCGTTGTCAATTTCTCAAGTCATCTCTTTATCCTTACTTCGAACTCTTTTATTGTTCCTTTGCTTAGATCTCGTCTTTCAACTTTCCGGTCACACATTATGTTGCAATCCTTATATCTTGCACTTGTATTTCTCGCATCCGCTTCCTCCCTTTAGGGGTGTGCTTATATCATTACCCGATTATATTTGCCTTATATCCGCATTTCCCATTCCAAGTAAACGGTACTTTGATCCTGACGTTCTGATTCCCTGACCTTCCATCTACTCACTTTCTTCCCCTTTTCCACATATCATTGCATTCGAACTGTCCAATACTTGACTTGTAATAACCACAACATCAGCTTGCCCTATATTATTTGTGCCATCTATACACCTTTGCTCACTTGAGCTTCGTTACTCTGTCCAATTAATGCCTTCCCTATACCGCCATATTGGTTGCCGGAATACACATATCTGCTAATAAAACCAGGTATGAGACATTACACACCTACGCAGACATGTAGTCACTATCGTCTCACTTACAAAATATTTCCAACACTGTTCGAACTCACCCCAATTCCAAAATCGTGATACATCTTCTTCCTCTTTACTAGTCTAATCTGGCTCGTTCTACGTGACCACTTAAGGTTCCGACCCATCCCGCATACTCTAACTTCCTTTGGATTACTCTAGCTTCTCATTTGCCTTTTTCGTCTGAATTTGTGAGATTTTCAGAAAACTTCCCAGGGGGGTCACCCATCCCAAAATTTCTTTCACTCCGTACGCTTAACCTCGGAACTCGACGAAATCTCGTGCCTTAATATTCGTCCGACGCGTTCACGTCACCGCATGACCTTGAAGACACAACCTGGAATAATTTGAAGTCTTAACAGTTTTCAAAACGTTCTCACGACACAGTTACCGTTTTACCCTTCTCGATTCCCCGCTTTGACCTTTCGCTTACGAATACGATTACCTTCCGTCCTCGACTTCCAAATTCACTATAATGGTAAACATACCTTAATTTACGAATACTCAATTATCGGTCCTTAAATTTCTGCTTACGGCTATTAAATAACAATCATACAGCGAATACACATATACAGAACAATTTTCCAATAAGTACTCATATACCTGTAGACGAGCTATCTCCAACCTGATCTGGTGGGCTATAGGGCGAAGTGTACTCCTCCTCGTCATCCCCCTCGTCTGAATCCGAGGGATATAGGTAGTCCGGCGACTCCTGGTTCACCGATGGCCAGGATAAGGGGCTAGAATAAGGTGTAACGCTCACTGAGGAAGCTGGCCGAACAAAGTGCTCCACCATAGGAGCGATTGGCACGATGTCGGGAAGCTCCTCTCCGGTGCCCCCGCCCCATACTCGACGGATGCGTATCGTAGCTACTCTCTCGGGGGGGGGTCCTCCTCGGCGAGGGTCGCGGACTCCGAGGAATCGTCGCCCCCCCTCCGAGGGATCGGTCTCGATAGAATAACCTCCTCTCCGGGCCCCGCCTCTCTCCGGGGGTCAAACACTCTGGGGGAATCGTGGCGGGATCCTCTGAGGGTCCGTCACGATAGAGTACCCGGGCTCCTCCCCGCCGGGCCCCGAGCCCGAGGTCCCGAGGATACTCTGGGGCCTTATTAGCACCCCCACTATCCGAAGCTGGTCTTTTCATCTCCTGTCAATCTGTACCTGCCTGCAGGAAAAAGGGTCAGAAGTGATCTTCCCTAGACTCTGGCTCTATCGCACGATCTAGGGTCAGAAAAAAAAGATAACATCCTAAATGTCCTGTAGCCTCCTGTTTATAGATGTGGTGCACAACACACCGATAAACAAGACTCTACTGGACACGGTCTGTAGACATTCCGAGGACGAACTGCTCTGATACCACTTCTGTCACGACCCAACCCCGTAGGCCATGACTAGTGCCCGAGCTGGGCACCCAAACACACTTATCAAACAGAATCACATACGGGTGGCTTATATATCTATAAATATCAAACGTGGCTCCAATTGGACGCATACAAAAACATAAACTGTACAAAAACCGTAAGGTCGTCATAATATACATAACATGTCCAAGCATATACACACGCGACCGACAAGGCCGGCCACGGCGACGGGCCGCCCAAACACAACTCACACGTCGCATCCGAACAAAGCCGTACATAACCCACATCTATGTCTACGTACCTCTAATACGAGAACAACGAGAATCGATGACGGGACGGGGCCCCGCCGTACCCGAATAAACATAATCATATACATCGGGAGAGTATATACCCAAAATATCGGCTCCCGGAACAAAGGGAGCACTCGAACGGCGGAACGGGAATCCTACGCCCGTGGATCACCAAAACGCGTATACGAATCGCGTACCCGGGCATGAAACGCGCCCCCCCGACGAAAGGGGTCGGTGCGGAATATGTACGAGTATGCAAAGCAGAAGTACGAGAAAACGAAGTCATAACCGAAGTAAACCGCACCGAACGCGAGCATAATAAATACCAAGGTACTTACATCCGACCTCCAAATTATACATAAGCGGTACCCGTAAGAAAAATAGGATAATCAGGATGTCAAAATGCTTCGCTTTCTTTTGAAAAATATTTCTGCCTCGAATATACGGGAAGTCAAACATACCATACGAGCTGACATCATCCGATTGTCGAGGAACGTACGGCCCGATCCATATATAACATAATAATCATAACGTACCGTCATATTATCATACATCATACCCCATATCATATTGTATCATCAAGTCATCACATATCACATACCACATATACACACATACCGCGGCCAGGAACCCAGCGGTAATATCACATATACGCATACCGCGGCCAGGAACCCAGCGGTAATATCACATATACACATATACACATATACCGCGGCCAGGAACCCAGCGGTAATATCTCATATGCACATACCGCGGTCAGGTACCCAGCGGTCAACATCACATAGTGCGCACGATATCATAACCGGCCCGGGACTCGGCGAAAGAAGTAATAACAGAATGCACAAGCAGATTCATAAGTAACCAAATACGGTTTAAAACATTTTCAAAGATTTAATAAGTTAATCAAATGAACCATCTTTTATAAGCCACAACAGTAGTCAAATCATATCCTTTCAAAAATCGCCGGAAGTACATAAGGAGAGTCGCGGGACCCACGAACGGGTGTCGACCCGAGTCGGGCCCGCCTATGAAAAACACACTTATCATATGCCATACAATCACCTACGAGCATATCGAGGCAATCCGAGCCTTTCTGTGAAAGATACGGGCGTTCGTAGTTACGGAACTTTTAAAAGCCAAACTTTTTGTACAAAAGTTGAAAATCAAATATTTCAAAGGCATAAAGGCCAATATTTCATCATAACAACATACGAATTTCCAAGAACGAATAAGAGTCATAAACATGCTCGGATTGCGAGATTAGAATTTTCTCGAGGCTCGTGTCATAGCCTATTTGTAACTAAGGCATGCGTTAAGGGTTGCGCTTTACATACCTCGATCGCTCTCAACGCAAATCCAAAACTCAAGCTAACTCCAACTTACGACTCGGCTGCCCAAGGTCTACAAACAATCCATAATAAGCCAAACATTAGCTATAACCATTTGGGCATTTAATTCCACATTTGCCCTTAATTCTACAGAAATTTGGGCAGCATTTCCCCTGTAAATAGGCTACCCCGAGAATTTAACTCGGCCAAAATCAACAACAACAACAACAACAACAGCCAACCTGCCAACATTAATAATCAATCCGAAAGGCAATATTACATCAATAACTCTCTTTTACATCATTCAACAACTTTCAACATATTCGATTCAACGACTTACGTTCAAGCCAACATCGACGCTTATATATTCAAATATCAATTCGGATCCATACTAACAACATTCAAGAACATTTTAAGCAATTCATACAACATTTCAAACATTCAACAATGGCTCCATTTTTCCCGAAAACAGCCTCAAACCCGAGAACACAACCTTAACCCATTCCTCACTTCCAAATCATGATTTGCACCAACAATCTACACTCTAACAATGTCATATTTCATGAATTTCCTTAATTTTAACATACTACAACATGCATACAACCTTTATAACACATAAAACATAATCAATTCTTACCTTTCTTCTTCAACTCCACACTTTGCCTAGGGTTTGCGATCTATACAACGGATGGTTGGATGACCCGAACAACGCTTCCACGCTACTTAGGGACCTCAAAATAGTGGATTTGTATCAAGGAAATAATTTTGGGATGGCTTGTTCTTGGACTTGAATTTCTCCCTCTTTGGCCGAGAGGTTCAAGTTGTTGTTCTCCAATTTCTTGTGTTTTTCTCTAAGTGTAGAATGTGATTAGATGACTTAGAAGTCATCTTTTAAGACCTTAGATGATCCATACATGTGTCCATGGCCCACACATATGTTGGACCAATTAAAATTGTCCACAAATTGTGTGGGCCATCTCCCACCATACACGGCTAACATGGCCTATTTTTGCATGATTTCCAACTTTCCAATTTTCCACTTTTGGTCCCAAATTTTCCTAGTTGTTCCATGTCAACAAATTCATGAACATATTACGTCTCAAAACAAAAATCGAAGGTCAAAAGTCTCGACTTTGTATCCCGAAATGGTTTTGTCCCCAACTTATCATAATTAAACCGGATGGTCCCAATGTACAAATTACGGGATATAACAAACTGAGTTAGCAAAAGAATGGCCTGTTTCATCTCCTGGCCCGTGGCATCTGGTAAGGGAACTGGGGGTATTGGAGTTGGAGCTGAGCCCCCTTCTTGCTCCTCTGAAATAGGTAAAGTAGAAGAGGTTCGAGATGGAATCTTATTGTGGAACTCACCCTCCTCCATATCTGCCGGTGGCTCCCATTCAGTCCGTCTTCCGGCTACTGTCTTGCCCTTCTGGGCCGCTGTTGCTTTTCTCTTCACAGGCATCACTGAAATCATAGCACATAATTAGGAAAAGGGGGTCCTGATAACATAGCTCTATCGCACGATCTAGGATAAGAAAGAAAGGTCAATCATTCCTAAATGCCCTGCAGCCTCTTGTTTATAAGTATGGCGCACTGCACACCCATAAATAAGACTCTACTGGACACAGCTCAATGACGCACCCTAAAATGAGCTGCTCTGATACCACTTTTGTCACGACCCAACCAGAGGGCCATGACGGGCACTCGGAGCTAACACCCCGAGCACCTCTAAACATACATCTCATAATCATCTACGTTGACTATAAAGGAAGCTCATGGATATCATAATACAAGGACAAATATCACAATATAACGGTACATCTATATTTAATCTTCAACAATTATGCTCATCATCACCAGTCGACAAAGCTACTAAAATGCTATACAATGATATGAAACGTCTAGCTATGTACATCTGTCTACAAGCCTCTATATAGAATACAAAAATTCATAAGGATGGGACAGGACTCTACCATATCCGAGTATACACACAAAAGAGCTCCATTAGACTATAGCTCCGAAGCAATTGGAGCGCTTCTGAGACTCCACTGATGAAGCTCCTAAGGATCAGATCCGTCTACCTGTCTACCTGCAGGCATGAACGCAGCGTCCACAAGAAGGGACGTTAGTACGAATAGTGTACTGAGTATGTAAGGCATGAATAACAACGTAATAAGAAATATGGAACATAACGTGAGGTAAAGATAACCTGCACATCTGATTGCCTCATAAGGCGGATACCATGCATGCTAACTTTAACTTTTTAAAGCAACATTAGAAATATATATATAGAAGTACACTGGCCATCCATATAGGTATGGTATTATCTTGCCCAGCCATAGAGGCGCGGTGTTATCTAGCCCGGCCATGTAGGCGCAGTGTTATCTTGCCCGGCCATATAAGACGATATTATCTTGCTCGGCCATGTAGGCGTGGTGTTATATATATATATATATATATATATATATATATATATATATATAGTATCTTGTACGGCGTTGGGCGCGGTAATATATGTATAGTATCTAGCCCGGCCGTTAAGGCGCAGTATGTAAAAGTTATATATATAAATACATATAGCATGCATGAGAGCCCAATTAAAAGCTACAACTCTATCGGAGTGACATAAGGTCGGTAACCTCCGATTTATATTATGGAGCAATCATCATCGCTATATCTCACCTTGAAAGAACAAGTAACATAAAGTGAGATCAACCACAATGAATAAAATTAAGAAATTCATGAAATAAACTCAATAATCTCATAATAGCATCAAGACTGTAAACTTTGGAATCTCTAGAAAATCATCATCATCGTTATCATCATAGAAAACATCTATCTTTAGCATCATATGAACTTTGAGATTCATGAACTTCTAGCTTTTTGGGAATAAGGATGTTATGGAAAACATATATAGGTTCATAAGAAAGGAATCTTAGAAAGAAAGGGATTAGCCTTAACATACCTTTTCGGTCGCCTTAACTGTTACACCTCAAAAATTTCCCCCTTAGCGTACAGTGAATAGACTAGAGAGGGGTACGACGTATACGAGGTTTGAACAAGTAAGAACTAGCATGTGATGACCCTAATTAAGATTTTCAAAGACATTAGACTGGAAGAGAGGAAGTTGTTAAGAGAAGCGAGTTATAAGTTGAGAGTATCGGATAAGAAGTATGAGTATTAAGTTAATGACGTATAAATGATGCCCCAAGAAAGAGTTATAACGTCCCTTAGAATTGTTATAACCCGTATTTCGTACGTTTGGATAATTCGGGATAATTGCGAGAAGTTAAAGGCAAGACTATTTCCAAAAATTATTTTAATGTACAAGTGGGTTGTGAATATTATTTATGAACATTGGTAGTATGGAAATGTTGGGAGAGGCCAAGGGTAAAAAGAGAAATTTGCAAAATGGACGATGAAAATAATGTGGGAAGGCTAGGGGCAAATTGGTAATATTGAGGAAAGTCGAGGGCAAAATGGGAATTCCACCAAAGGGTTCATGAAAGTTCTAAAAGGGCCTATTGGCCATGTGAAAAAAAAAAAAGAGAGAGAGAAAAGAAAAGAAAAAAGATGACAAAAATAAGTCATCTTTTATTTTAGAAAAAAAATTTCAAGAAAAAAGAAAAGGAAAATTCTAGAAAAATGTAGAGAGAGGGCATGTGCCCTATACATGATTTGGAAGAAGATATATATATAAGAGGGTTAAATTTTTGAATCAAGAATTTGGAGAGAAAGAAAGAAAGAAAGAAAGGAAAAAAAAAAAAAGAAGGGGAATTCGGCCAAACAAGGCCAAGAGGGCGAAGGAGAAAAATATTTTTCTTCAAGTATTCCTACCAATTGAGGGTCCTCATGACATGGAAGAGTTGTTGGAGCAAGTAGAACACATATTCTTGCAAAAGTATAATTCTAGCTAAGTGTGGAAGTTGAAGGAAAAAGGTAAGAATTCATTTTCTTTTATATATTATGAATGGTTTGGTATGTTGTAGTATGTGGAAATGAATGGAATTCATGAAAATATGAAAGTTGTGGGTGTTGGCCGTGTGTGTGTGATATTGTGCTAAAAGATTGAATTAATTTTATGTAGTGTGTTGGTTGTTGTTGTAATGTATAGGAAAAGATGGAAAATTCATAAAATATGTTGTTGTTGTGGTATGGCAGAATGGGGTCTGCGTTTGACAAGCCATGGTGATTTAATTCTATTTGCATTTTGGTTGTTGTGTTGTGGATTTTATGTTGCTAGTAAAAAGCTTAATGATCTTAATGAAATTGTAGTAGTTGGAGACTTGTTTTAGAAGCTTATGTAAATTGAATGAAATGTTCTTGCATGCATGGAAGATAATGTTGTTAGTGTGGTATTATTAATATGATCTTTTAGTGTGGAGTTCATGAATTTGGAAGAAAAAGGGAAATGTATTGTTATTGGTTTTATTGGAGTTGGAGGGTGTTGGATGGATTAGTATGTTGATTGAATCGTTTTGAAAGTCATGTGAATTGAATTGAATTGAATTGAATGTTGAAGTGTTGCTAGAATAATTGTTGGTATTGTTGATAGTTTGGCCGGGTTGAATTCCCGGATTGTTGTTGATGATTTGGGCCGAGTAAGACTCTCGGGGATGGTGTATTTACGGGGAGAGATCTTTGCCGAAATTTCGGCAGATCATAAGTGAATTTATTTGAAAAATCAAGACAAGTGTGCTTAGTAATGAATCTAATGGTTGCATCAATTTTCTTGAATGTAGAATAGCGGTAGCGAGCTTGGACAATTAAGCGTAGCTAGTTGGTCGTGAGACGGAGTTTGTTAAGGCTCGTCCCTTTTCACTTCTATGGCATGAATCATACGTTGCGATTTTATAAATGCTCCCATAACGTCCTTATTTTCAAAAGTTAGAAGTTATGATTTCAAAGCATGAGTTTCCTTCCTAAAAGTTTATGAATGTTTTCCAAAAATATCATTTTTCTCCAAAATCTAAGTTTTACGATTTTTTGAAAGTTTTTATGACCAAAACAACGACTATGATTTTATGATGACAATGATGATGCTAGATATGAGAAAATGACTAGGACGAATATGTCAAGGATATGTTCTTACCATGAATACGACGATATGAAATGTTAAGCTAATTTTTGGATAATGACTATTTTAAAGGTTTCAAAGTATATGAAATGATATGTCATGACCCTGTTTTATGTTTTCCCGTGATGTTACTCTCCATTGTTAGTCTCGCCTTATATTAATTGTCCCTTCAAGGTGAGACACGCACGCCCATGGCTATTCCATAACATCATCGGAGGCTACCGACCTTACGTCACTCCGATAGATACATGACTTTCTTTGGGCTCTCTGCGTGCTTATATGATATATGTATATGATATGTATATGATATGGGGGGATATGGGGAAGGAGACATGTTGCGCTATAAGACGCATTGCCACCTGGTCAGCTGGCGTTATCATCCCGGACGCGGGATACATGGGGGAGCCGACGTATTTGGCGCTATGATATGATATGTTCTATTTTCATATGTATACGAAAAAGAAATGTTTTCAAAGAAAAGGATAAGCATGCATGGCATTCGCCCTAGGCGGCATTCACATGTACAAGTTACTCTTCTTTCCCATGACATGTTATAAGTTTCCATATGGTTATTATTCACATTTATATCCCTTACTATGTTATTGTTTATGCCTTACATACTCAGTACATTGCTCGTACTGACGCCCCTTTTTGTGGGCGCTGCGTTTCATGCCGCGCAGGTACACTCAGACAAGTAAGAGCTATTGCAGAAGATGTTCTAGCGGAGTTGGTAGACTCCATTTATACCGGGATGCCGCACGAGTCGGATTATATATCTTTGTGCGTTTGTTCGAAGTTAGAGACTTTGCGAACGAGTACGTGGGTCTAGAGTGTCGGTTTTGAAGACGGCCCCATTAGTCGATATGTTTTTATTACACATTATGTTATAGAGTCCTTACGCTTACAGACTGTGATTAATTTGAGAAACGACAAAAAGGTTTCGAAAGTTCAACTATGTATTTTACTTTCATTTGATTTAAGAATCAAAGAGAATATGTGTTAACAAGTCCCGCGGGTTCGCTCGGCTCGAATATGGGGTCGGGTGCCACATCACACACGGGTAAGATCGGGGGTGTGACAAAGTGGTATCGAAGTGGGTCGGTCTAAGGGTTGTACTGCAAAGTCGTGTCCGGTCGAGTCCTCGGCGGCATGGGTGTGAAGCCGGCCACATCTATAAACGAGGAGGCTGCGGGGCATTTAAGGAATTGTTGACCTTCTTTCCGTCTTGTGATCGTGCGATAGAGCCAAGTCATAAGAAATAAGACTTTCCTATATAAGCCGGACATGCGACGGAAAATGGCAAGTCACGGAGGTAAGTGGATAATGATGCCGTACTTGGAACTCGAAGTCCCGGACGACTACCGGAATATGCCATGTAGCCGTATGTTCGTAACGATGTATTGATATTTGCCGTGTACTGATTTGAATAGCGAGGAATGATAAAGGAGGTTCTTCCAGAATGGGTACGTCTAAGAAGAAGAAGCGCGGAAAGGAAATATGATAAACAGGTAATAAGCGAGGTGCAACGTTTCAAGAAAGGTTATGGATTTGGCATGACGATGAAGGTGCGATTACTACCCTCGGGAATGCGGGGCCGGGATAGGAAGTAGTCATACACACAAGTGGGAGGTGAACATTGGGAACCGAAAAGGGTAAAACAGTAATTGTAAAAGAAGGACGTGTTACGAAAATGTCCTGGAATCTGTAAGGCTTCAATTTGCCCCAGATCAGGTAATAAAGGTCATGTGAGAGAGCGGACGCAATTATAGCAGCATTAAGGCACCGGATTCCACCAAGGTTTCGAGGTTAAGCGTGCTCAGGTGGAAGCAATTTTATGATGGGTGACCCCCTGGGAAGTATGCGAGAAATTCGATATATTCAGACTCAAGAGACAAATGAGAAGTTAGGGTAGCCTAAGGGAAACTAGAGCATATGGGATGGTTGGAGACCATAAGATGACGCGTAGGACGAGGCAAACTTGCTCGGTGAAGAGACAGGAAGTACATCACAGCCCTGGAAATTAGGATAGGCTTGAACAGCGTTTGGACGTATTTTGTGGGCTAGTTGATAGTAATTATATATATATATATATGAAGGTGTAGGATATCCCATATATGATTGTATCGGTGGACATGTGAGTCCCAGCAATCGAAGCTACGGTATAAAAGGCATCAATCGAGTAAGGGTACCGAAGTTTGAGTGACATGACAAGAGTAAATGGTACAAGTATTGCAAACAAGGCTATCATTTTATTATAGGTTGAGATTGGAAACGATAGTTGGAAAAGAAAGAGGGGAGTAGATGGAACATGAAGGGATCAAAGTGACGGAAGTAAGAAAGATAAGAAACCTCGGTAAGTGAAGCTCCCGAGAAAAACTACACCGGCAAAACATGAGGCTATTTAGGAAGGGACTCGGTAAGCATGTGAAAAGGGGATAGAGTGTGGTAAAAGAGACAGACGAAAGAAATATATGGAATTTGAGAATTAATTGTAATAAGTGAGGCTAAAGGAATAGTAACCGCGACAAAGAAATGTGAAGTAAGAGAAGAGTAAGCGAGTTTAGTGACGATGTTATGAGACTTCGGTATGAAAAGGTATATAAAGGTAAGGGGTCGACATTTTGCCGGTGGTAGTTGAAGGTGTGGAATAAGAATTCATGTGAGGTCTGAGGGATTTGATCTTAGCGGAAATAAAATAAAATGGAGGGAGCGTGCATAAGAGACCGCTCGGCTATTGTCACGACCCAGCCCCGTAGGCCGTGACTAGCGCCCGAGCTGGGCACCCAAACATATCCATCAACTACTATTGCAAAGCATAACGAATACGATCAAATATATATATCGAAGCCGTTAAGGCTATATTTCAAATTTAGATAATTTTAAAAATTTTACGAAGTTTTCCCTTTTTTTTATTGGGCTAACCAAAAAAAACCCCGGAAGAAAAAAACCCAAAAGAGACCCCG
>NW_026727777.1:0-35645 GCF_029784015.1 Lycium ferocissimum | reverse complement strand
TCCTTCTCAACTTCACAACTTGGCTAGGGTTAGCAAGGATGAAAACAAGCGGTTTGTTGACCCAAACAACGACTCCACGTTAACAAGGACCATTCATTAGTAGATTTGCTAGGATGAAATATTTTTGTGATGGCTAATCTTAGACTTCAATTTTTCTCCTCTTGGCCGAATGGCCTAGTGTTGTTCATCCAAGTTCTTGATTTTTTTTTTCTAAGTGTGGAAAATAAGAAAGATGACTTAGTAGTCATCTTTTATGCTCACATGTAAATTATACAAGTGTCCATGGCCCACACATGGGTTGGACCAATTAAATTTGGGCACAAAAATGTGTGGGGGCCATCCAAAGCCACACAGCCAAATGGCCAAATAATTCATGATTTCCAACTTCTCAATATTTCACTTTTAGCCTCAAATTTTCCTAAATGTTCCATGCCAACAAATTCATGAACGACTTATGTCCTAAAACAAAATCGAAGGTCAAAAGTCCCGACTTCGTATCCCGGAATGGTCTTGTCCCTAACTTATCATAGTTAACCCGGATTGTCCCAATGTGCAAAATATGGGATATAACATACCATACCGGCCCTCTAGTGAGGGACTCGGTGAAATAATCATATATATACCGTACCCGGCCCTCTAGTGAGGGACTCGGTGAATGAGATCATGTCTCCATCATGTATATCATACTCGGCCCATCCTGTGGGCTGGCGCTATCATCACATCATCATATATATATACCGTACACGACCCTCTAGTGAGGGACTCGGTGAACCATGCAGTGAAACTGTGCACGAATACATACCCGGCCCGGGACTCGGTGAAAGATGTAACAACAGCTCGCACGAGCAGAGTTCTGAGAAACCATGTGCACATAAATCATCTTTTAAGACTCGATAGATAAGTAGACAAATCAACGCTCGAGTATCAAACGATAGTCATGTCAAATCCGTTCTAAATGTCATTTGGGCTACATTAAAGGGAGTCTTAGAGATTGTAGACATGTATCAAACCAATCCGAGCCCGCCCATGAAAGTTACGGGCATTACTCGTTATAGAATCTCCTACGAACTTATCGAAGCGATCCGAGCCCTTCTATGCAAGTTAGGGACCTTATTCGACATAGAATCCTTTAGGAACAAAAACTCTTTATGCAACATTTACTATCCAATCATACAAAAGACACAAGGACCATAGCTCGACTATATTAGGAATGCTAACATCGAAAGTGAATAAGAATCGTAGACTTGCTCGGATCGTAAGAATAGAGTTACCCCAAGGCTCGTATCATATCATATCTTACTTACCTCTAAGACATGCCAAAAGAAAGAAAGGGTAAGCTTTACATACCTTGTCCGCTTCCAAAGCTAATCGGAACTTAAGTCTTGGGCTTCCCAAGATCTACAACAGCGTCATTAGATACCAAACATTAACTATAGGCACTTAGGAATCCAATTCTAAGCTAGCACTTTATTTGCAGAAATTCGGGCAGCATCTCCCCTGTTTATATGCCTAGCCCAAAATTACAATCTAGCAACCAATCAACAACAACAATAATACCAACATCAACAACACCATTATTCGTACCAACATATTCCATAAACGTCCCACACGACGTTTTTCAACATACAACAACAATATGCACTTTCTTCCATCCCAATCAGGGAGTATAATCTCATCAATACGCCAACCATGTTAGATACCATTTTTATATGCGTAAATCAGTCCATCCACACGGCCACAACACGTTCAAAACAGCCCATAAACATAACAACTACAATACACACTCTATGACCTTTTCTCCATGGTTAGTTTCATTTTTAAGGCTTGCTAGACCTTCAAATAAACTCAACATAAAAGATGGGATAAATAACATACTTTATACTTGAAAAAAAAAACTCAACCACATCAACCTTTTCCAACACCAAGCTTAAGTAGAAGCAAGAACAATCACCTTTCACGGACTAGTTTGCCGTAATCTTGTCAAATTCTTGATTTATCGGACCATAATATTTGGGAGATGTTTTGAGAGGCTTCTAGGACTCTTTGGAATGTTAATATGCTGAAAAAAAATGGGCTGATGGGGTATTTATATCCCCCCTAGGTCGGTTCCACCGACTTATTCATGTGGGGCCCGCGGAACCCCTTTGGCAGCTTAGGGTCTTGCTCTTAAAATGGCAATAACTCTTGATTCCGACATCGTGTGAGATCCCACGACCTATGGTTGGAAATCTCTTTCAATTATCTACAACTTTTATTCTTGGTGTTTTTCCAAATTCCAAACTTATAATGTCGTTTTTTCCCCTCCAAGTCAACTCATCCGAAAACGTTTCCTTAAATCGTCCTTTTGGAGGGCTTATGTCCATATTTGGCTTATGGGTCCTTCTTAGGACGTGCTCAACTTTCCATGTACTACTTGTATCACTTATAATATATCCTTTACAAAATCCCGACATGTGAGCCCCACCTTAACTCATGGTTTCGAGGGCTATCATCGAGTGATCATGTTAACCGATTTACCCCATACAATCTCCAAATGTCATATATATGTTCTTATGCTCAGATAACATAATCTTCATCAATAATCCTTGTGTGACTACGCTCTCCCCGAGCTCATACTAAGCGTCCACAATCTTGATAACACGAAAATTTTCCAAGGCGTAACATCCTTCCCTTAGAAACATTCGTCCTCGAATGTTAAACTAGTCTTACAACAACTCTTATAGGCACTTCGGGGGAGCTCCTTTTATAGCTACCACGTACAGTTTATTTATCAATCAACATAACCACTCTAGGAATTTTGATTACGTGTACATGTTCTCTTGACTCGAGCCTAATAACTGACCTAAACCAAAATTTCCCGTACTAAACCTTGCCCCACTTTCCTTCAAAGTCTCGGAAGCTTAATCCCTTAGTTCACTGGTCCTCCCAATCCTCAATCCTAAAATTTCTCTTAGTCCAAAGACGCTTAACCTTGGAACTCCGATGAAATACGATGCTTTAATGCTAGTATGATAGCGTCCACCTCACCGCATAACCTTCATCACATAATCTGGAGTAAGTTGAATAGCGTTTGGAAATATTTTGTAAGCAGGATAGTAATAATTATATGTATATAGGTATGCACCTGATATCCCATACACGGCTATATCAGAGGATATGTGTATTCCGGCAACCAACGTTGTGGTATATGGAAGGCATTAATCGGACAGGGTAACAAAGTTCAAGTGAAAAGAAAAATAAAGGGCACAAGTGTTACAAGGCAAGGGTCCTTCTTTGTTTTCACTACGGGGAGTCAATACGGTGTATGTCTAAGACTAGCCTTTATAAAAAGGATAGCCGAGATGTCGGAGAGGCGGACGCAAAAAAATGCGAGGATACAAGCAAGGTAGTTGCCCACCGATAAGGGAACAAAGAACGGGAAAATATAGAATACCGTAGGACGATGGTTAGTTATGACACGATAAGTCAAGACTACAATAATGGAGACAAAAATCGAGCGAGAGCGAGATACTAGCTAAATTCCGATCAATGTACACGAGGGCAAAAAAGTGAAAGAAGTACGATTACAGACATTGAAGTTATTGTCGAGAAGATGCAAGATCGTAGGTACTTGTGTTACGATTATAAGAGTCCAAGTTCGCGTCGCGGGTCATAGGACACACGACATAACCCGAAACCTTCCAACTTCAATAGGAACAACAACAATACATTTCTTTCTTCCAAATTCATAAACTCTATCAACAATCCACACATTAACAACTTCATTCTCATAAATACAAGAGACTACATTAAAATCACATTATCTTCCAAATCAGCCCACACGATTATAACTTCAACTTGGATCATTAGACCTTCATTTTACATCATAGAATCCACAACACAACAACCAAAGTATCAAGTAAAATCAATTCACATGTTCTTACCAAGAATGTAATTTTCTGTGGCCAACATCAACATGCATAAATTTCATGATTTTCATCCATTTCTACACTCTACAACATACACAAACCATCCATAACACATATAAAAGGAGATTAAACCTTACATTTATCACTTGACTCCTCAACTTGGCTAGAGTTAGTGCTTTGCAAGAATGAAGGTTTTGATTGTTCCAACAACTACTCCACGTTGTTATACACCCTCTAAGGAGTTGAAATGCTTGAAGAAAATATTTTTTTTGATTAATTTTTTTCTTGCTCTTTCTCGGTTTGGCTATGGCCGAATGGCCCCTTCCTTTTGTTCTCCAAGTTTCTAGAGTTTCTAAGGTTGGAAGATGAAGAATATGACTTGCTAGTCATCTAATATGATCATTTATAATTCATCCATGTGTACCATGGCCCACACATGGCTTGGATGAATTAAAATTTGCCAAGCCATGGGTGGGAACTACCCATGAGCCACACGGCCACATTGTGGCTTATTTCATGAATTGTTAACTTTCCAAAATTAACTTTTAACCCCAAATTTTCCTTAATATTCCATGCCAATAAAATCATAAGCAACCTATGCCTTAAAATAAAATCGAAGGTAAAAAGTCTCAACCTCGTATCCCGAAATAGTCTTGTCCTTAACTTTTCATGGTTAGCTCAGAATGTCCCAATGTACAAAATACGGGATATAACATTATGATCCTATTTACTGTACTTCATGCTTTACATACTCAGTACATATTCCGTACTGACCCCACTCTTCGGGAGTCGCGTTTCATGCCGCAGTGCGGATACTGTTTTGGTGATCCGCCAGCTTAGGATTTCCATTTAGCTATCTTGGGGCGCTCCCTCGTTCCGGAGCCTATATTTTGGTACAGACACTTCCATTGTATATATGTATGTATGCCTATTCGGAGGGGTACGGCGGGGAAAGCTCCATCATATGATTACAACTTTTACTCTTGGAGGTTTTCAGACATACGTGTGGGTTGTGGGTAGTTATTGTTCGGTTATGTACGTGTGATTTATGTTTTGAAAACCCCGTTCGTTAAATCGTCCTTGTTGGCCGCGTGTATATATGTCTTGAGATGTTGTGTATTATGATAACTTGCCGACTTATGTGCGATATCATACCACGTAAGTTGTATCGCGATATGTATATATATATTTGTGACGGATTGGAGCGACGTTTTACTTTTCGTATGTATAAGTTATTTGTATGATGATTAATTAATGGGTGTGTACGAGTGCCCGGCTCGGGCACTAGTCATATATACGGGGTTGGGTCGTGACACTCCGAGATGAACTGCATCCATACCACTTTTGTCACGACCCAATCCCGTAGGCCGCGACTAGTGCCCGAGCTGGACACTCGTATACACACCTGTTAGCTATAATCAGCCCATAACTAGCATGATAAGGAATTTATACAAAAAGGCAAGACGTCGTCTCAAAACTGTCACATATGTATGTACATATCACAGCAACCTGTCTCCTGAGGAGTTACAACTCTCAACAGATAACATCGTACATAAGCCGGCAAGGCTATCATAACATGTGGGAACGCCCCAACTATATACACGCAAGCCGACAAGGCTGCCACTACATACAGTATCCCAAAACATATATACATACGCAAGCCGACAAGGCTGCCACTACGAATAGGAACGTCCCAAAACATAAGTCATACAGACAGAACTGAACAGTAACTTTATACAACCCACACACATGTCTACAGACCTCTAAGAGTGTCAACGGAATATATGACGGACAGGCCCCGCCGTACCCCCGAATAAACACACATATATACAACGAAAGGATCTATACCCAAAGGTTAGGCTCGGGACAATGGAGCACTCCAAGTCGGGTGAGTAGGAATCCTAAGCCGGCGGATCACCAAAGCAAGAATCAGTACTGCTGGCATGAAACGCAAATTTCCCCGAAGAAAGGGGGCCGCGAAATATGTACCGAGTATATAAAGCATGGAATACGATGAAACGGATCATAACGGAAATAAGAAGTACAGAAAACGAGTACAATAACCAGAATACCAAAATGCTTGCCTTTGAAACACAAATCATGCATGTCAATATCATATATCATATCCGGCCCTTTATAGGACTCGGTGAACATGGTCGCCACCCCGTCTTTGGCGCCATAACACAGCATACTCCAGAACACAGCATAACTCCGTATCACGGCATAACTCCGTATCACAGCATAACTCCGTATCACAGCATAGCACCATAACACAGCATAACACCATAACACAGCATAACACCATAACATATATATACCGTACCGGCCCTCTAGTGAGGGGCTCGGTGAACCATGCAGTGGAAGTGAGCACGATGACATACCCGGCCCGAGACTCGGTGAAGGATGTAATAACAGTATGCACGAGCAGAGTAGTGAGTAACCATATGCATATAAATCATCATTTGAGACTCAATAGATAAGTAAACTAATCAACGCTCGAGTATCAGGACGATAGTCATGTTAAGTTCATACTAAATATCATAACGAACTATATTAAGGAAAGTCTCAGGGATCATAGACATGTATCAAATCAATACGAGACAGATTATGAAAGTTAAGGACATTATTCATTATAGAATTCTTTAAGAATAGGAACTTTTATGCATCATTTACTATCCAATCATATAGAAGACTCGAGGGCAGTGGCTCGACCACTTTAAGAATTCTAACATCAAGAAGTGAATAAGAATCATAAATCATGCTCGAAACTTATGAATAGAATTACCCCCGAAGCTCATATCATATCTTACTTACGTCTAGGACATGCCAAAAGAAAGAAGGGATAGGCTTTACATACCTGTTAGCGACTATTCATAAATGTCATTTCGCCGTCGCTCTTTTTAGCCTATTTAATATAAGAGTAACGTTATCGTTAGTAACTATATTTTCTAGTTCATAAATCCGTAGGCCGTCGCTTATAGAACTTATTCTTTAACTTATATGTCTCGTTTAGGGTTTTTCATTATTCAAGGACTTAACGAAAATCGGGCAGCATTTCCCCTATATATTCGCCTAACCCGACTTTCTAATTATCCTCATCAACACGTAAATACCAACAACAGCAATACCAACAATTTCATATCAAACAAGAATTAAATCCATCCTTAAATCACTTTCCAAAACAGCCCAATATACATTCTTATACCGATGCTTGTATATGCTTCTTTATTTTCGTATATACATAGTATAACAACAAACACAACGACAACAACTACAGCAATTCCCACGATATTCCAGCCCACAAAACAATTCATAACAACCGCCAAACAGCCCATATGATAACAACAATAATTTATCCGGTTTCCTGCAATTAATTTCGTAGTTCCCACGTCACAATTTAGCTATACCGGGATGAATTTAAATATATCTAGTAGAGGAGAATTATTACCTCATATGCCAAAAAAAATAATCTTCTTCCACCTTACTTCACTTCGAAGAAAGCCCGGATTCAATAACACAACAAAGTGGAATAATGAGATCGAAGTATAGAGCAAGACGCGCTATGTTTCTCGTTCCCACTTGAAAAGACCTCAGCAGCACTCTGTGCTCTCGTAGACGAAGGCCCGTTTCTATATCCGAAAATTCTAACTAAATTATCATCCAAATCTTATGGAACGTTTTTCTTCTTTCTTTTCTTTACAAAAATGAACCTAGTATGATGAAAATGGTTTTATGCTATATGTTTACTTGTTCCCGTATGTAATTTGTACGAATATAGTACCAAAGTCCAATGTTGCTGCCTCTTTATTTTTAGTATGTAATTTGTATGAAATAGCCAAAGTCCAATGTTGCTGCCTCTTGTTTCTACGTGGCATTATGCACTTTCAAGTGCATTTGACTCATCACTTTATAAGATGTAGTGCCATCATATTATTCTAGCTACGCCACGTATTGAGAGGTGGCATTAGCTTAATTTATTTAATTCTATACACATAATTAATTTCTTGATCTCAATTCACTTTAATAACAATTATTTTTAATACACTTCATATACTCATTTCCACGATTATGTGATATAGCACTCGTCCGTAGTCCCTTTTGGTACACACAAAATATTATTCTTAATCACCGTGGTCACACTTATTAAGGCCTAAATTATTTTTGGACTTCATTCCTCATATATACTAAGTTCTTGATTTTCATGCTTGAATATAACCAAATCCTACGGCCTCGGTAAAACCGCTCATGTTGGACGGTTCAATTTCTTGGTCCAAAAATATGGGGTATTAGAGCTTGGACCGTATTTTATTCGAATAAATTTTGAAACTCGACAAAACTTATTTTCTTCGATTGGTTTAACTTCAAATCCTTAACGGTACATGTGTACCATCACTTTAACCACCTATAAGCTTGGGGATAACCTCGTGTCCATCACTAATATCATTTAACTCGCACGCTTTCCGACGTACGAAAATACGGGATGTAACACCTATAACAAGGAATACATATGCAAGCTTAGATGGCGCTAGTATATCACATACGATAACTTGATTCTAAAGTATATCGGGCAGCATTTCCCCTTACTCTCCAATCATCTCAACATATACAACAGTCCCAAAATAATAACAACAAGCTTACAAAAGTCCTTAAATACTCCTTTCACTGTCCATATGAAGAATATACACCAAAATTTAAAGTATACCAATATACAATAACAATATACACTTTCTTTCTTCCCAATCAAGGAGTATAATCTCATCAACACATCAACAACATTAGATACTACTCATATTCATGGAAATTAACTTAACAATATAGCTACAAGATGCTCAAAACAATCCATCAACTCAACATAGTTCCTAACTCATGTTTGGACTTCTCTTCACCTTTTCTTCGTTCAATCAAGTTGCATAATTATCTAACAACATCAATAATATCATACCCAAGAAATTACATTCAAACTAGACTCTAATCCATCCAAAACTTCTTTTCAAATTCAATTCATAGCCAACAACTACAACATAACACTTTATGACTTTTCCCCATAACTCTTTCCACTTTTAAGACTTGATAAATCTTCAAATCAATTTAACATCAGAGATAAGATGAAGAACGTACCTTATACTTGAAGAACTTCAACTCATTCAACTTGTTCCAAGACCAAGTTCACCACTACTCCATGTAAAAGCAAGAACAAACACTTTTTATGAACTAGTTGAGGGTTTTGGAGTTTGATCTTCTCTTGAAATTATTTGGGGTGTTCATGGATGTTAGAGGGAATTTAGAGAGGCATTAAGGATTTACTTTGGTGAAAAATGAGGCGCAAGTCTTGGGGAAATCAATATATAGGCCATGTCACGACCCAAACTGGAGGACCATGATGGGCACCTGACCGTACTAGTCAAGCACCATCTGACATGCATCTGTGACATCAACATAAACATAGGTGGGCCAGTAGGGCCATCATATGATACTCAATAGACTATATGAGCCAACAAGGCTATCATGATCATCTGTGTGGTAATATATGAACCACCAGGACTGAACATTATCTGACTGTATACAAGCCTCTATTGGAAAACATAACATAACGTGGCCGAGACAAGGCCCCGCCATACCCATGCATATATAATCATGCTGACCCCTGGCATCTCCGAAGCAAATGGAGTGCAACAATCTTAACCGCTGAGCTGACATCCTACTAGATGGATCACCAACCTATATCAGCAGACCTGCCGGCATGAAACGCAGCCCCCCCAAGCAATAGGGAGTCAGTACGAATAATGTACCGAGTATATAAGTCATAAGAACATCAAGTAAATAAGAAATATGAGAGACATCTGAAACATGAAAGCTAATCTGAATATCTGAATGCATCTATGACTAACATCTGTAAATATCTGCATAACTCTGTATAACTGAAAGTGCCTCTGAGGGCGTATGCTATGCATAGGTCATAATATAATTGTCAGTGCTGTGGAATGTACTGCTCGATCC
Source organism: Lycium ferocissimum (assembly GCF_029784015.1). NCBI lineage: Eukaryota > Viridiplantae > Streptophyta > Magnoliopsida > Solanales > Solanaceae > Lycium > Lycium ferocissimum. Next base: position 25,740 of record NW_026727777.1, on the reverse strand, counting down.
ATATTGTCACGACCCCGCTAGGGGCCATGACGGGTACCCGGAGCTACCCTATCGAGCACCACCTATCGTACTTATCATCTAACTCAACCTGAATACACAAAGATTCCCAACACGAAGCTTATCGTAAGATGGTCATCAACACTTACAAAGCATAAATATATGTAGACATATCACCCACGAGGCTACCAAAAATGATATACAAAATATACTCTGGTGTATCCATGAGACATCTATTACCCACGCTTACTTATCTACGAGCCTCTACTAGAATACTGAGACATAAGGACGGGACAGGACCCCGTCGTACCCAAATACGTACAAAAAATAATGTATCAACAAATGGCACCTCCGGAGTAGTGGAGTGCCCCTGTGAATCCGCTGAGTAGCTCCTAAGAATTTGGGCCTCCTCCCTGCCTACTGTGGGCATGAACACAGCGTCCATAAAAAGAAGGGACGTCAGTACGAACAAGGTACTGAGTATGTAAGGCATATGCAATAACGTGATAAAGAGATGCGAGAATATAAGATCAAGGGATAACCTGTAACTGATTGCCTCTTAAGGCGGAGTCATGCATGCTAACTCATATAATAAACAACATCATATCATGTAAGCATATGTATGTAATTGCCCAACTATTTAGGTACGGTGTGATCATCATTAGCCCGCGTCCGGGGTAAACATCTCAAGCCGCCCACTAGTGGTGTCTGCCCATGCCATCTAGACATGGTGTTTATACCGCCCGCCTTAGCGGTATCTGCCCGACCATCTAGGCATGGTGTAACCTCATTATTATATACTTATCATAAAGCATGCATAAGAACTCAAGTAAAGCTACGACTCTATCGGGGTGACGTAAGGTCGAGATCCCCCGATTCCATTATGAAGTAGTCATGGTCATCATGTCTCGCCTTGAAGGAACTAGCATCATAAGGTGAGCCTAACAACAATGAATAACATCAAGGAATCATTAGCTTAATAAGAATATCATATCACAAGCTTTAGAATCTCTAGACATGGATTCATCGTCGTCATTATCATATCCATAACATGTCTCTTATCAATATCTCATGAGTAGCTCTTAACTAGTTTCCAATTCCTAGGATGAAATCTTGATTTGATTTGGAGGAATTCAACTTGGAAGGTGTAGAGAGCTTTTAGGAGGGTTTGGGAGAGTTTAGAGAGAGTTTAGGAGTGAGTGATGGGTAAAAAAGATTGAAAAAAAAAAACAGATTTTCATTTTTAATTTTCTGATTTTTACTGTTCATCCACGTTGCTGTTCATCCAGTGGAATTATTTCAGGGGCTCAATTTTTCCGTCGTCTTTTTTTACAGATGGTCTCATTCCCGAGCTTACATTAACCAACTTACGATATGAATGACGCAAAAAATTTTCGAGGTGTAACAGGCCAAGTCCACCGACTTAAATTTTCTGAAAAATTCGGGCAAAGTACATGTACTTTTCATCCCATACTTTCAAAGTACGTGATACTGTTCATCCCATACTTTCAAGTATGTGCTACTGTTCATCCCGTACTTGGAGGTAAAAAAATTTAACTTTCTGGAAATTTCGGGTAAAGCACGTCCAAAATGTACGGGACGTACATTTTTGTACGGGTCGTGACTTATCCCGTACTTCTCAAAATTGCGATCTATCAGTTGCATTGGAAAGAAGACTCATTGAACTTGAATTTACATAGGTTATGGATTTACATAACTCCTCATATTCTATGAGATATGCCTCTCTCAAGTTGGACCAAAATTTCCTATCCAAAATTCGGCTAAGTTTTTTGAAAGTTTTGACAAACTTAATTCCTTCAATTCGCTTGATCCCGAAACCTTTAGACACTTGCTTAACACTTGTTAAAAGTATTCCTTAACCTTATAAGGGTTCCATGACCTCATCGAGCTTATGTTAGTTTACTTACGGCGCAAATGATGCGGAAATTTTTGAGGTGTAACATTCTTCCCTCCTTAGAAACATTCGTCCTCGAATGTTAGGCTCTCATGACATCTATGAAAATTTTGGCAGAGCTTCCTCTGTAATTGCACCACTACCAACCTGTCACATAGTAACCCAACAACATAATGCCTCCTAAGGCTATAGCAATCAGTAATAACAATGGCCCCACACGACCACTAACAGTAACTAGCAACATATACATGCCTGAAGGTTATGATATCTCGGTCTGGATCTCCTTTGGTAATGGAAAAAAATTCGGATATCTGGATCTCATATCTTCCTTAGCTTTTCAAGTCATCTCTTCTACCTTCACATTCTTTCATAGTACTATTACCCAGGTTACATCTCTGATTCTCAATCCACAACCCTAGAACTTGGTGATCTGAGAGGGTAGTAGGAACTTCCTACTACGATAACTATTTTGTAATCCGAATGTCATCAGATGGGTACAAATGTGGGGGATTTCTCAATACATTTGCTGAGCATAGACATGTAATAGACTGGATATGTAGATTCCAATTCTTAGGAGAAATCTCGTAGGCCCTTCTATTATTATCTTATAAAGTCTAAGGTATCCAAGTGCAAACTTATCCTCATTATTACCTCTCATAAATCTTTTCAAGATGAAATTCCAATTCTCAAACAATCTAATATTCTCCCATTCTTATAGAGCTTCAGACTGGCCATCTAGAAATGCAAATTCAAACCACAACAACTGGTCATCTTAACCAACTAATTCCATATATAGCTTACATGATCCCTTACAATTATAAAATCTATATTGATCATTCCTACATTCCTCAACGACATATACATTTGTTTCCTTGGTCTTTCAGGCTTCTGTTTATTTATTAACAAATCACGAACTCTGTAATATTTCTTTTATATCGGTCCACTATGGTCACGATACACCTTTGTTACTTCTAAATAGATCATATAACTTCCCTACATTTATCATATAGTCGGTCCTGATATTTTAGAAATTCACCTTAATGAAATGCTCCTTCCCTGAATACCCTTTCAAGCTTTGGTTTTTAAAGATGTACCATATCTAGGATACTATGTCTTTACTCAGGTTTTCTCGACATATACCATATTTTGCTATTGCTATTCACCACTATGTTACGCTTCACCAGTTGAATCTCTATAGTGATCTTGGAAAGCTTCTCATATACTTATATCATCTCTGCGGCATATAATTCCACATCCTGCCGTTATCTTCCAGAATGAACGTATCCATTTCTATGCTAGATCTGTTTTATTCATCATAATGCCATGAAGTTGTCTTACACGAGCTTACTCCTCATTATCCTCTTCGTTACCGCCACTAGTCTCTAGTTCCTCATTTAGATCCATCTTATTCAATTTACTTACTACGCGACTTTAATTTTCTTACTTCCTGAATATTTTATGCCTGGAATTCTCGGATCATTTATAAGCTTTCGCTTCCACATAATCATACACATTTATTCTTTTTCATCATAGGCTATTACCGTCAAGTACTCGCGTTCCTTTGAATAGTTCATTTTCATTTCAGCCCTCTCCTATTGTTAACTTCGCATTCTTCCCTCAGCAAGATGTTACTAGATTCTAACTCGGATGCTTTTACCTTTAAGGTTTTCCTTGTACAATGTTTTCCCAACCGTTGTGTGATGTTGGAACTACATATCCATACGACTAGCTCACGGTGTCTATTTCGCTTAACTTCTTATCTTAGTCCCTTATTTAGCTCAATTTCCATTTTACTCAGTCATTCTCTGGTTCTTCATTACTGAACTTCCTATTACACCCTTATCTTGAAACTTCAAATAATTCCTTCCTTGAAATGCTATCTCCCAATCTTCATTTAGTCATGCATATGACTGACTGGTTATGTTTATCATCAAATCGTCCTTACACCTTACCGGCCTGCTAGCTTAATATTCCTTTGAGGTAGTTTCCAATTCTTTTTTGCTACTATCTTCCCTTCTTTACAAGGCATACTTCCAATCCCATACTGTTTGTTTCTTCTTCCCCCCTTAAGGTGTTAACCCACTACTCTGCATTTGACATCCCATTTAGCTCTCCTTTTTCCTGCAGGTACATACTCCCAGTAGTTTTCGCGGCTAATCTTAACCATAACTATTCATCTTCTGTGTTTGTCTGGTTGGTTGCACGCACATATAAAGGGTCAGATACTTTTATAGACATATTGGCCCTGGATGGGTCTAATCTTTTATTGAAGAGATCTGCATAATTTTCCTTACCGTCCTTCCAAAAATCACCCTTATCCTACTACTCGCTTTCCCATTTCATCACTGTCATAGTATCTAGTACAAAATTCTATTCTCCAAAAATCTGCCCTAATTGTCAATATTCCTCTTCTTTGTCATTACATAAACGCTCGTTCTTTAGGCAAGTCTCTTTTAGGCTACAAGTTCGTCTCATCAATGAAGGGCATATTTTATATCAACTTACGACTTCCTACTCATTCATTTCCCATCATACAGTTAATTCTTCCAGAATATCTCTCACTTTCTTCATTAACTATTCAGCCTTGTACTATTAGCTCAATAATCCTGTGATGGTAAACTTCTGGAGGCAAATTTTTTCATACCTGGGTCCTACCTTTGTCTTATACATACCTGTGAAGAAATTCATGTTTCATATATCCTTACCTTGTACGTTTGTATAACATCTTGCCAACATACTCTAGACGATAAGAAAGCTCTCGTCAATATCTAACTCATTGAACAACATACATCGTTCTTTTACTTCTTCTAATGAATCCCTTTTTAACATTCAAAACGATGACTATCCTTGGCGAATCTTGCATTCCGTATCCTATCCCCTTTAGACATTAAGCATCATCATCCTTATAATTGATACTGTTTTTTGTTTTCATAATTCCTGCCTTACCTCTTTCTGCTCGTAAATCATCCACATATTTACATTCAAGTGTCATATTAAAACATATACCTATCCTTTCCACTTCTTACCTCAAGGAGAAAATGCAACTCCCATCTAATCATATTAATGTCTTATTAATAAAACACTTCTAAGGTTGCTAACCACTCACAGTATAACCACAGTCGTTTGCTATTGCCCAACTGAAAATCCCATCACACTTCTCTTCTTTTTAAGTCTTATCGGTAGTAATTCAGAGGTTATCTTAACAAAATCGCACGTCATATATTAATACCATCCTCAAGGGTGTATAAACATTATTACCAAACTAATTGTGCTTGACGTCATCACTCATCTCCTCGTACTATACTATCTTCCCTTACTTACAAATCATTCGTATCTTACGGATTCCTCTTGATACCCATCATTTGTTATTCTGTAGATATAATCTCTTCGTCGAACTATTTTCTACACACATGCCTTCCTAATTAATCATACTATTTCCTTAATACCATAACATAAACATATGTTTTCCACTTCTCTCTCAACATATTCACAATTTTAACCCATCATCTAACCATTCCTTCATTTTAGATTCCTCTTTAACATTACTCTTTTCATTTCCCTAACATAATCATTGGGGTTTTTACAACTTACCATCGCTGCATAACATAAAACATTTCAAAATCATACTTGCTTAATTTTAACACCTTATCAAAGCGACATATATACCTTCCATTAGTAGTTGCTCTGGTCCTGAAATTTCGATGGATGCGAGCCTCTCCATAGCCCTACTTTAGAACCCTGATCTGGCACCAATCGCTTTAACATGGATTGGGAAAATTCTCCTTCCTACTGTCCCTCTATCGGTCGTTCACCACCACTCGAAACTTTTAAAAATGTACCAATTATACTAACTTGTCCGGTCTGGCCACCACCTTCATTTGAACCTTGCTCTGAAGATACCATCAAGTCTTGGTTAATAGGGTCCTCAGGCTGCAAACTCCTCGGTTTCTCAGAAAGCCCTGCACTCTCCGCTGATCTACTATAATCCGAAGCTTGGGGATCAACTCCCAGCATTGACCTCTCCCTTCCTTACCCAGCTATGGCCAAAGGAGGAACTGGCAACATCGGGGCTTCTTCTGGCTCCTCTACTCTTATCAAAGTCGATGATATTTGTAGCACTGATTCATCTTAAACCTTCGACGGGTCTGTTTCCATAGATGACATGATCTCGGATGGGTCCGTCTCAATGGAGGGTACATCCTCACTTGGGTCCTCCTCCAAAGTGTAACTTAATCCTCCCCCTGTCATCATTACAATCCTCGAATCACCCGTAATCCCTTCTGAAGGAGTCGTCATCAAACTGTAAAACAACGGAGGTCAGGGTCGAAGATTCATACCCTATTACTCAGCTCTATAGCACGATCTAGGATACAAAGAAGGGTAACCATCCTAAATGCCCTGCAGCCTCCTGTTTATAAGTGTGGTACGCTTCACACCCATAAACAAGACTCTGTTGGACCCGGCTCGTAGACAACCCGAGGGTAGAACTGCTCTGATACCACTTTTGTCACGACCCAACCAGAGGGCCATAACGGGCACCTGGAGCTAACCTACCAAGCACCACAAAACATATATACATCTCATATCTATATCTGAGTGGTCCATTGTGCTAGATAATATGTCTCATAGTCTGCAAGGGACATAAGGCCGAAAGAGCTACACATATATATACGTAATCAAACAAGGCCTATGTATACAAGCCGACAAGGCTGTCGAAATGATATAACAAAACATGGATCGGGAAAGTCATAGATTATCTAACTGTGCATATATGTCTACGAGCCTCTAATGGAGTACATAACATAATAAGGACGGGGCATTTGTACACAAATGAACCATACCAACTGGACTACAAATCCGGAATAAGTGGAATGCCCTTGTACAACCGCTGAAAAGGCAGCCTAAGAGTCTGAACCGTCTCCCTGTCTACCTGCGGGCATGAACGCAGTGTCCCCAAACAAAAGAACGTCAGTATGAATAATGTACTGAGTATGTAAGGCATGAATAACAACATAATATAAAGATATGGAAAGTAACATGAGATAAGATTGATAACTCAAATCTGAATGCCTCGTTAGGCGGAAGTCATGCATACTTAACTTTCTACAAAAACATTTTCATACATACATATATATAGTATCCTGCCCGGCCATTTAGGCTTGGTGTTATCATCATCATCCCCCATCCAGGGCATCCCACGTCCGGGGCAACATCATAATCTACCCACTGCAGTGATGTGCACATCTACGTGCCTGCGGCCGACTATAGCGCCGCCCGGTGTGAGAAAATATATACATATATATAAAGCATGCATGAGAGCCCAAATAAAATCTATGACTCTATCGGAGTGACGTAAGGTCGATAAACCTCTGATTATCATTATGGAGCTATCGTCATGAACATATCTCACCTTGAATGTTACACCCCGTAGTTTCGTACGTGGAAATTTATAAGTGCTGGACATTCTAAGTATGGATACTGGAGTTCCCTTTAAGGATATATGATATTATACGAAGTAATCTTATGGTCATGACGGTTTAAGTTCATATAATAAGCTATGGGAAACTCCGGGACCAAGCAAATCGAAAAAAATAAGTTTGTCGAAAATTTGGAAAAAAGTTGACAGAATTTTAGGTCAACTTTGGAGGGGTATATCTCCTAGTATATTAAGAGTTTTAAGCTGTTCCAAAAGCCTAAAATGAATTTCGTCGAGTCTAGTTTCCAATGCAACAAACTACTCATCGATATGATATCGGAGTAGAGAATTATGGACGTTACAAGTTCAGCTGACCGAGCAGAAATGCGTGCTACAGTACTGCTACAGTACCCCCCACCCGAATTTGAACCAATATAAAAGGGGCTTGCCCCCTCTTTTTTTTTCAGCCAAAATTTCTTCCAAACAATTCCAAAATGCTCTAGAAAGTTCCCCAACTCTCAAACCTAAATTTCAAGTCTAAATCAACGATAATTCCCGAATTCCGGTTCAGGCAACGTATAATTGCGAGTATAGAATCATAAAGCGACGCGTGTGGTTCAAGTTTAAGGTGAAAAAAGTGATGATATAGCGATATTATCAGGAGTAAGGTATGAATCTCCTATTATTAATGTTTATTTAGGTTTATTTACGGAGATAAAACTGTCAAATAGCCGTATAATAGTTTTGTTGGTGGAAATATGGGATAAACCCCATATGGGATGTTGATGGAGTATTTTGGTGTTGAGAATATTATGATTAATGTTGGTATTGATGTTGTTGTTGTTGGTTGCTGAATTACTATTTTGGGCTAGGCATATAAACGGGGGAGATGCTGCCGAAATTTCGGCAGATTCTAGAAAGATTTATTTGAAGGACTAAGACAAGCATTGAGTAGTTAAAGTTAAGGCGACTAAAAAGGTATGTTAAGGCTCATCCCTTTCTTTCAAAAGGCATAATTCCTATGTTATGATTCCATACATATTTTTCATAACCTTCTTACTTCCAAAAGTTAGAAGTTCATGATTCTGAAAAGCTTTTTATGATACTAAGGAGGAGATATTTTCTATGATGAGCATGATGATGATGATGATTTTAATTCTAGAAATTCCGAAGCTATGATTTGAGGGCATTATGAGATTATTGAGCCATTCCATGAATCTCTTAATTTTACTTATTGTTGATGGTCTCACCTCATGTTACTCGCTCCTTCGAGGTGAGATATAGCGAAGATAATGATTCTATTTCCAGTGCTATCTAAGTTCATGATTCTCGAGACTCCTGTGACATTATCAATTTCATCTTATGATGGTTGATTCTTCAAGGAATGATATAGTCACAATGGTAATGCTAATGATGATGTTTATTTCATTTATGTATTTTTATGTGTGTGTATGTATGTATGCATTGGATCCCACTAATCAGCTGGGGATAATACCGCGCCTATATGGTCGGGCAAGATAATACCCTGCTTATATAGCCGAGCAAGATAACACGGCGCCTATATAGCCGGGCAAGATAACACCGCGCCTATATAGCCGGGAAAGACAACACCGTGCCTTAATGGCCGGGCAAGATGCTATATATATTACCGTGCCTTAATGGCCGGGCAAGATGCTATATATATATTACCGTGCCTTAATGGCCGGGCAAGATGCTATATATATTATCGTGCCTTAATGGCCGGGCAAGATGCTATATATATTACCGCGCCTTAACGGCCGGGCAAGATGCTATATATATTACCGCGCCTATATGGCCGGGCAAGATAACATCGAGTCCCGCAAGGGCTAAGTACGGATATGACAGATGTATGTATAGTAAGTGAATGTGAATGCGTATGTATGTATGTTATGTATAGATGTGTAAGAAATGTTTTTCTTGTAGACGAGTAGTTTACATGATAGAGATCTTAAGAAGAGTACGAAGTATAATTACTTACTTTATCTTAGGTTATATTTATTCTGATATCATACTACTATTCATGCCTTACATACTCAGTACATTGCTCATACTGACGTCTCTTCTTGTGGACGCTGCGTTCATGCCCGCAGGTGTAGATAGACGAGACGAGGATCTTTCATCGTAGGCTGCCTTCAGGTACTGGTCTCGAGTGGTGGCTCCACTTCTTCCTGGAGCATTGCCGAGTCCGAGTTGTATATGTTTTTTTGTGACAAGAGGGTATGTTGGGGGCCCTGTCCCATCTTATATACTTCAGTCATGTTCATAGAGGCTTTGCAGACAGTTTCTGTGTACAGCTTAGTCATAGTGTGACAGTAGTAATGTCGGCATCATGGGTCTGTTGTACATTTACTTATGCATGATATTATGTTCATATTTAGCCTCTTGATCTTATTGTTTCCATTTGAGACACGAAGGATGTAAGTTATAAGTTGGTTCGCTCGGTTCCTGTAAGATGCCGAGTGCCAATCACGCCTTACCAAGGGTGGGGTGTGACATTGAAGGAACAATAATCATAAGATGCGATCAACATCAATGAAAGAGATCAATAACCATAATATAAAGATCAATAAATCATGAGACATTTATCAATAATATCATAAGAACCTCAAGAACCATAAGCTTCTAGCATTTCCAAGAATAAGGACATTATGGATATCATGTGAATGGGTGTTATATCTCGCATTTTGAACGTCGGAATATTTAAGCGAATTACGACAAGTTGGGAACAAGACTATCCGGAGAGACGAAGTAGAGACTTTTGTATGTTTTAAAGGCTTAAGTTGTGTATGATTTTATTGGCATGGAAATGTTAAGGAAGCATTTGGGGTTAAATTCCATTTTTGGAAAGTATTCTATTTTTGGAAAGTTGAAATTCAAAAAAATAAAAGAAGAAAGGGAGGTGTCCGTCCAAGGTGGAGTGGACCATGGACACATGGATGCATGATATAGGTAATTAAAAGATGACTAAGGTAAGGGAGAATTCATCTTTTGTAGCTTAGGGAAAATTCTAGAAAATTGGAGACAAAGAAAAAGGAAAAAAAAAAGAGAAAAGAGAGTGCACATGACCGGCCATGTGCACTCATTTACATATATATATATATGATTAAGTTATGAATTGGAAGACCAATTCATCATTTGGCTAACTAGAAAGTTCAAGTAAATGAAGAAAAAATGAAGAAGGAGAAAAACGGCCAAGATGGGGCTGGCCGAACCAGCCCCCTAAAGTTGATCATGAGAATTCTTCCTTCAATCTTCCATACCAATTGGAAGGTCCTCGTCAACATGGAAGGGTTGTTGAAGCAAGCAAGGCGCTCGTTTGTGCGGGATATAATTCTAGCCGAGTGAAGAACAAGTGAGGAAGGTAAGGTTCAAACTTTATTTTCATATGTTATCCATGGTTTGTGGGTGTTGTGGAATGTGGAAATGAGTGAAGTTCATGAAAACATGAATGTCAAAGTTGTAGCCATGTGTTGTTGTTGTAGCCGTGCATGTGTGGTGGTGTGTAGGAATGAGGGACTACTTTTACTTAGTGTAATTTGATTGTTGTGTTGTGGATTATGTGATGCGAATGAAAGTTGAACGATTTAAATTGAAGTGTGGATGTTGTTGGGGCCGTGTGTAGGTCATATGTATATGACTGATGAATCAAATTCATTTAGTGTTTGGTTGGTGTTGTTGTGAATTTTATAATGTAAAATGAAGACTTAATGATTCAAGATTGAAGTTGTAATTGTGCGAAATTTGAATTGGAAGGTAAGGTGGCTCTAGTATGCTTTCTTGAATTTATGAAAATAATGTTGTGAATGTATGGATTATTGGTGTCATTGATGAATTTGGAAGAAAGAAACGTATTGTCGTCGTCCCTATGGAAATTGGTGATTACGGGTTCCATGGCATATTGTTTGGAATGTTCTTAAATTTTGATTGAAAGGTTGCGGATTGGTAATCGAATATGTGAGCGTTGGCGTTGAATTGATCGTATGTAGTTTATTTGGATATAATTGAAATGTTGTCGAATTGTGTAGAAAAGAATTATTAATATTAGAATGCGTTTGGAATTGTTTATCGATATTGTTGATGTGGTTGTTGGTATTGTTGTTGAATATTTGGCCGAGTTGAATTCTCGAGGTTGGTGAATTTATAGGGGAAATGCTGCCGAAATTTCTATAGAAAAAGTAATGGTTTAGAATTGGATTCTTCGATGTTTATGGCTAATGTTCGATGCCTATCAATGTTATTTCAGATCGTGAGAAGTCGAGACGTAAGTCGGGATTAGCTTAAGAAGCGGCTAAGGTATGTAAAGCTCACCTTTCTTTTTGGCATGTCTTAGTGTAAGTAAGCTATGACACGAGTTTCGAGGTAACTCTATTCTCGCGGTCCGAGCATGCTTATGATTTTTATTTGTTTCTTGATGTTCATATCCTTAATGTAATCGAATTATGATCTTTACGTTTTTGTATGACTAAATGTCAAAAATTGCATGAAAGTTCTGTTTTCAAAAGAGTTTATTCTTACTTAATTCTGAAACTACGAACGTCCGTAACTTTCACAAAAAGGCTCGGATCGCTTCGATATGCTTGTAGGAAGTTCCATAATGACTAGTGTCCGTAAAGTTCCGAGGCAGACTCGGATTGATTTGACATATGATTATGATCTTATGATACTCTGTTATGCTTATGATATTCGATATGGTTCCGAGTAATGTCCGAAAGCTTTTTGATATAACTACTGTCCGGATTTCGAATGACGATTCATTATGATTACTCCATTGAGTCTTTGGAAGTGATTTATGTGCATATGGTTTCTCACTACTCTGCTCGTGCAAGCTCAATATGTCCTTCACCGAGTCCCGGGCCGGGTACGCATTCGTGCAACTTCTCTGCATTGTTCACCGAGTCCCTCACTAGAGGGCCGGGTACGCTATATATGTATATGTATGATGATATGATGATGTGATGAGATGGGGATGGCGGCCAGGATGGCATACCGAGTCCCTTGCTAGCGGGGCCGGGACACGCTTCACCGAGTCCCTCACTAGAGGGCCGGGTACGGTATGTATATATGTATATACCGCATGCATACATGATTATGATATGATTTTACTCACCGAGTCCCTCACTAGAGGGCCGAGTACGGTATATATGTACGATGATATGACGATATGATTATGATAAAATTTTACTTACCGATATATGCATATACATGACAAATGTTTCCAACAGGCAAGTCTTGTGATTTTTTTCGTACTCTTTACTTCAGTATGGTCCCGCTTATTATATTTCATGCTTTACATACTCAGTACATATTCCGTACTGACCCCCTTCCTTCGGGGGGGGGGCTGCGTTTCATGCCGCACAGGTACGGAGGAGTTGAAGATATTAGCGAGAAGATGTTCCGGCGGGATTGGAGAGCTCCATTTTCTCCGGAGTCTTTGCGGTGTCCGAGCATTATGATAGGGATTCATGTTCCGAGTTAGAGACTTTGCGAACGTGTTGTGGGTATTAGATGTCGGTTATGTAAATGGCTATGTAAGCGGTATATTATTATGCGTTGTGTTATAAGTTACATATGTTGCAAGATTTTATTTGATTTGAGAAAAGCAAAAAGCATATTATTCTTCGATAAATATTTGTTATGTATATTTGTGTCATGATTTGAAAGCCAGCGAGGTTATGAGTTGTTACACCTCACGTTTTGTACATTTGAATATCCCGAGTTAATGACGAGAAGTTAAGGACAAGACTATGTTCTAAAATTATTTTAATGCATTAGTAGGTTATGAGCATTATTTATGGACGTTGGTAGTATGGAAATAATGAGAAAGGTTAAGGGTAAAAAGGAAACTTCGTAAAATGGTCCATGGAAATAATGTGGGAGCCTAGGGGCTAATTATAAATAATAAAAGGGTGCATGGGCCAAAGCTTGCTTAAGAAGACTCTTAGTCTTCTTTGACTATTTCTAGAAATTCAAGAAAAAAAAAAAAGAATTCTCTAGAAAAGAAAAGAAGAAAGAAAATGGAGGGAAAGGCATGTGCTCCTCACATGCTTGTAGCTCTATATATATATGACTTATTAGTCATAATTTTCATGAAAACTCTAGAGAATTTGGAGAGAAAGAAAACAAAAGAAAGATGAAAAAAGAGAGAGAGAGGGGTTCGGCCAAGGGGCTGGCCGAACAGCCCTTTGAAGGTGATCATGGAAAATTTTTCTCTTCATGTTTTCCTACTAAATGGAAGGTTTCCTATCATGTGGAGTAGTTGTTGGAAGGAGGAGACCACTTGTTTTGCAAAAGAACAACCTAGCCGAGTGGTGGAAGAAGTGAAGGAACAAGGTATGGTTCAATCTTATTTTATATACGTTATGCATGGTTTGTGGATGCGGTGGAGTATGGAAATGAATGAAACCTATGAAGTTATGCATGTGTTGTGTGTGGCCGTGTGTGTGATGCTATATAGAAGTAAGGAATTAATTTATTTAGCATGTATGGATTGTGTTTTATGCATGTTTGGACGTGTTGCAATATGTTGTAATGGATGAAATTCATGAAGTTGTGTGTATGTGTGTGGTGGCCGAATGAGGGGCTGCCTTGGTATGGAAGGAATGAATTAGATTTACTTAATATTTCGGTTGTCGCTTGTTGTGGATTTTATGTTGAAAAATAAAGGTTTAATGATCCAAGTCGAAGTTGTAAGTTGTGTGGGCTGATTTGGAAGCTAATATGATTTTAGTTTGCTTTCTTGAGTTCATGAAAATATTGTTGAAGACGTATGGAATTGTTGATATAAGTTTATGAATTTGAAAGTAGAAAATGTGTTGTTATTATTCGTATTGAATTGGAAGGTGTTGGGTGAAGTAGTATGTTGATTGAATCATTTTGGAAGTCATATGAATTGAATTGAATCGAATTGAATATGAATTGAATGTTGCTAGACAAATGGTTGGCATTGTTGTTGATGTTGTGGCCGAGTTCCATTCTCGGGTTGTTGCTGTTGAAATGGGCCGAGTTAGAATCTCGGGGATGGCGCATTTACAGGGGAAATGCTGCCGAAATTTTGGTAGACAAGTGTTATTTTGAGAATTCACCTTTAGATGCTCAAGATAACATTGGGTAAATGTGACCAATTTGTAGATTTTGGCGAACTTGCAACTTGGATTTGGAGTAGCAGAAGGAGCGGAAAGAGGTATGTAAGACTTCACTTTCCTTCTTTGGCATGTCTTAGACATAATAGGCTTGAATACGTGCCTCGGGGACGATTCCTTTCCTAGAAATCCGAGATTGAAATCGGTTACTATTCATTCGGTAGAATTGAAGCAAATGTTCACGAAAAGTGGAAAGAAGTGCCTAAACATCTAGAACTCGCACAAGTAGGACCCGACTACCCTAAAACTCTCATGAGTAATGTCATGAAATGTATTATACGTAAATTGTGTACGCCGCCTCATTTGACCGAGGTAGGCCCACTATTCCCGAATTCCTCTTATTGTCCCATTAGGCTTGATTAAATACTATAGCTGATGGAAGTTCATGGTTATCATTCCGACTACCAAATAATAGGCAGTGTTGACTAAACCCTTGACCCCAGGTATGATTTTCCTTCCTAAAAGTTTACAAGTGTTTTCCAAAACATCCCTTTTTCTTCAAAAACCAAGTTTTACAATATTGAAAGTCTTAATGCCAAAAACGACGACTACGGTTCTATGATGATAATGATGAGGCCAGATATGAGAAAAAGTATATGATGAATATATTGAGGATATGTCCTTACTACGAATATGACGATATGAAATGTTAAGTTATTTTTGAATAATGACTACTTTCAAAGGTTTTAAGGTAAACGAAATGATGCCTTAAGCTCTGTCCTATGATTTCTCATGATGTCGATCTCCATTGATAGTCTCCCCTATTACTAGTTCTTTCGGGGTGAGATAAAGCGCCCGTGATTATTTCATAATACAATCGGAGGTTTCCGACCTTATGTCACTCCGATAGTTACATGATTTTCTTGGGCTCTCATGCATGCTGCTATGACATGACATATGTATAAGTATATGTATATGTATATGTATATGGGGAAGATGGGAAAAAGGGCAGGCGCTATAGGCACACGGCCACGATCGGTTGGAGAATGATATGATATCGTCCGGACGCGGGATGCCGGACGCGGGATAAGTGGTTAAATGGATCGGAGCCGACGCCTCGGCAATATGGTATGTTCTATTTTCTTTATATATGAAAATGAGATGTTTTCAAAGAAAGAATACGTACATGTATATACAAATGGATCGGGCTGCACGTTCCGTAGCAATGTATATGGATCGGGCTGCACGTTCCGCGACATAAAGTATATGGATCGGGGCACGTTCCGCGACGTTAAGCATGCATGATTCCGCCTTAAGAGGCACTCATACTTACGAGTCTGACACGGTATGCCTTATATGTACGACTTACGACTTTACACATGATATGTCTCACATGTACCGGATACTCTCTTTCACGAGACATGTTCTACATCTCTTATCATGTTACTGTTCATGCCTTACATACTCAGTACAATGCTCGTACTGACCCCTCTTTTTCGGGGGCTGCGTTTCATGCCGCGCAGGTACACCCAGATGATCAGATGCCATTATAGAAGATGTTCCAGCGAAGTTGGCAAACTCCATTTGTTCTGGAGTGTCGCCGAGTCAGCATGCTATGCCATGATGTCTTGTGTGAAGTTAGAGACTTTGCAGACACAGTCGTGGGTTTCGGGAGTCAGTTTGTACTATGATATGAGTTTTGTACAGTTATATATTTCATTCGATTTAAAAGCAACAAAGGAGTATTTTAGCAATCTTATTATGTATACTTGACGTAGAGATTCGAGAAAAAAAAATTAGTACGTAGTAAGAGTCAGCGGGTTCGCTCGGCTCCGATTACGGGGTCGGGTGCCCATCACACCCTAGTGAGATCGGGGTGTGACATGAGTATTAGGTTAGTCAGCGGTTCGTTCGGCCCTAAATAAGGGTCGGGTGCCCATCACACCCTATCGGATTAAGGGTGTGATAAATTAATATCGAGCGATTCGTCTTGGGGTTGTGCAAAAAGTCGTGTCCGGTAGAGCCTGTTTATGGTGTGAAGCGCGCCACATTTATAAACAGGAGGCTACGGGGCATCTAGGATGGTTACTCTTCTTTGACATCTTAGATCGTGCCATAGAGCCAAGCTATAGGAAATGAGATTATTTGCGCTAACTTTTGATTGCAGCAAGAGAAAGGCATCGACAGGAGAAAGCGATTAGCGATGTTGGAAGTTACAAAGTACGCAGGTAAGCAAAGGTATGCAAGGCATATGTCAGGTAAGGTATTAAAGTACGGTTGAAGTACAAGTTGAGATCGAAAAGGAAAGTAAACAAGAAAGTGTGACGAGTGCCGATTGAGGTGGGCATACAAGGTATGTTTATTATTTTTGTCTTGTCGATGATGTTGGGAGCCATTTTGTGGCCGTGATATGATGCGATATGTATATATATATGTTGGCCCTGTGAGGCATTGTTGGTATTTCCTGTGTACAGGTTTTGAGATAGTGACAGTTACAAAGGAGACTCTGCCGAAATTTTCCCAGAAATAAAGTGAAAATGAGATATAGATTTGTAATATGTCTTGAAAAGTCGTGCCAATAGCAACGATAAGATTTGACTAAGCTACGAGTATGGCCGACATTGAAAAAAAAATAATAAAAGAAGTTTATTGCCGAATTGAGGGAAATATTAATTAGAAGGTCGATATTGACGCGATAAAAAGGTATTTGGAAAGGGCTTGTAATCCTAAGAGATGAATTAGAAAGGCCGACAAACCTTGATAGAGAGTTATTTAAGGCGCACGGCCCGGGCGGTAAGCGAGAGACGAATTATGACGCGCTTATAGTTAAAAGGGGTAATAGTGCGATTAAGACAAGAGCGCGAGGAAAAGAATTGCCACGGGCATGAAAGTACTAATAAGACAACTTTTTGTGAAGCGATAGGGATAAAGTGGATCAGGAAAGGGAAGGAATTAAGAAGGGTTATATTATCGGATTGATTACGAACAGGATGTAATATGAGCATAGCGAGGACTGTTATGGAAATAAGTAAAGCCAAATTAGAAAGTGGCTAAAGCTATGACATGGTTTACGTAGCCAGAATACAAAAGTAAGTGTGAAACAGAAAGGTGAACCATAGAGCGAATAAGTGAAACTTATCAAGTTCTGTAAGGGAAATCTGGAATAAGGGTAATTGGAAGAAAGAAATAAGAAGGGAGTGAGACAACGGTATAGTAATAGAACATGACACGCGTAATTAAGAATCCAGGTGTCAGAAGTGACGGGACGGTAAAAGACTCGAATATAGAGAGGACGAAGAATAAGGTAAAATGAGAGCAGAAATCCAAAGGCCGATAACTGGGTATTTATAAGTAACGGCGGTCGGGGTGTGTTCATCGCCATCGAGAATTTGGAAGCCTAGAACGAAAAGTAATTATATCCGCAGGTGAGCGGCGAATACCGCGGACCAAAGGAGGGGTAAAATAGTAATTATGCTATAAGAGCGCTTCGAAATCCGTTAAGACTTCGACTTACTCCAGATCACGTGATGGAGGTCATGCGATGAGGTGGACGCGATTACACGAGCGTTAAGGCATCGTATTTCATCGAGGTTTCAAAGTTAAGCGTGCTGAAGCGAGAGAAATCCTGGGATGGGTGACCCCCTGGGAAGTTTTCCGAAAGTTCTACAAACTCAGACGCAAGAAGCAAATAAGGAGTTGGGGTGACTTAAGGATGAATTAAGAGTTTGCGGAGTGAGTAGAAACCTTAAGGGATCGCACAGAACGGGGCGAATTAGACCGATAAAGAGGAAAAAGGGTACATCGCAGCTCCGAGTTAGGAGAATTGGAATAGTGTTTGAAGATATCTTGTAAGCAAGATAGTAGAGATTATATGTGTACATAGGTACGCACAGTATATCCTGCACATGATTAGGTCAGCGGATATATGTATTCCGGTAATCAATGTGGCGGCATATGGAAGGAATTAACCGGACAGAGCAACGAGGTTCAAGTGGAAAAAAATATATAAAGAATGCAAATGTTACAAGGCAAGTTGATGCTGTTTTCATCACAAGTTAAGCTCAGAAAGTCCTAATACAACGATATTTGGAAAGGAAAGAAAGCGAGTAAATGAACGGCAAGAAGGTCAAAATGCCGGAATAACAGTACCACTCAATTGAGATTGGAAATACGGATTTAGGGCAAGGTAGAATTGGGCGATAGTATAACTACACCCCTAAAGGGGGGAAGCGAGGGAGAGAGATACAAGTGTAAGGCGAAGACAATCGACGCTACAATGTCACGGATACGAATGCGTGGGCCGCGGAAAAAAGTTCCTTGCTAAGACAAGCTAGAGAGAACGAAAAGCCAGCAGCAAAAGCATAGAAGTCAGGGCAATAATCGAGATGGCGTTGAGAGTTAATTGTAAGTATCCGGAATGACATGATATTAAAAGAATGCAGACTTAAGGAGGGAATATGACAGAGAAAAGTAACGAGTAGCTTACGGAAACATTGTGAAAGGTAGTACGGCTATACGGGATCAGAGGTTAAGATGTAGGCCATAGAGTGGTTGCTAGCAGAAAAAAAAAATTCCTATGGTAGAAAGTAAGAAAAGCGGGGAAAAGGAGTATGACAAGGTAGACTCCTAGCAAAGGCGAGCACGGGAGTAAGATTTGGAATAGTACGAATCAGGAAAAAAAAAAGAACGAGCGTGATTAAGATTAAATACACAGGTCGTGCAAGGGCAGTCGTGTTACCTATGAATATTTGTACATTGGAGGTGAGACCAAGTAAATGCGTAACGAGAAAAGTTTGGGGTCGGTCATAACAAAAATTTTCAAGGTGTGACATTCTCCCCCCTTAGAAACATTCGTCCTCGAATGTTAGGCTCTCAGGACATCTATGAAAATTTCGGCAGAGCTTCCTCTGTAATTGCACAACTACTAACCTACCACATAGCAACCCAACAACAAAATGCCACTCAGGGCTATAGCAATCAGTAACAACAATAGTCCCACATGACCACTGACAGTAATTAGCAACATATACATACTTGAAGGTTATGATATCTCAGTCTGGATCTCCTTTGGTAATGGAAACAAATGAGGATATTTGGATCTCATATCTTTCTTAGCTTCTCAAGTCATCTTTTATGCCTTCACATTCTTTCATAGTTCTATTACCGAAGTTAAATCTGTGATTCTCAATCCACAACCCTAGAACTTGGTGATCTGAGAGGGTAGTAGGAACTTCCTCGTACGATAACTATTCTGTAATCTGAATGTCATTGATGGGTACAAATGTGGGGGATTTCTTAATACATTTGCTGAGCATAGACGTGTAAAAGACTGGATATGTAGATTCCAATTCTTAGGAGAAATCTCGTAGGCCCTTCTATTATCATCTTGTAAAGTCTAAGGTATCCAAGTGTAAACTTATCCTCGTTATTACCTCTCATAAATCTTTTCAGGATGAAATTCCAAATCTCAAACAATCTAATATTCTCCTATTTTTATAGAGCTTCAGACGGGCCAGCTGGATATGCAAATTCAAGCCAAACCAACTGGTCATCTTAACCAACTAATTCCATATATAGCTTACATGATCCTTTATAATTATAAAATCCATAGTAATCATTCCTTCATTCCTCAACGACATATACATTTGTTTCCTTGGTCTTTCAAGCTTCTGTTTATTTATAAACGAATCACGAACTCTGTAATATTTCCTTTATATCGGTCCACTATGGTCACGATACACCTTTGTTACTTCTGAATAGATCATATAACTTCACTACATTTATCATATAGTCGATCCTAATATTTTAGAAATTCACCTTACTGAAATTGTTACATCTCGTGTTTTCATGTGTTGGAAAGCATGCGAGTTAAATGACATTAGTGAAAAAAAATGAGGTTATCCCACAAGCTTATAGGTGGTTGGAGTCATGGTACAAATGTATCATAAGTATTAGAAGTTAAACAAATTGAAGAAAATAAGTTTCGTCGAGGTTCGAAATTTATTTGAATGAAATACTGTCCAACCTATAATATCCCGTATTTTTTGAATAGGAAATTGAACCGTCCAACATGAGTAAATTTGCTCGAGCTCAGAGGATTTGATCATAGTCAAGCATGAAAATCAAGAACTCGGTGTATACAAGGAATGAAGTCCCGAATTGATTTAAGACGAAAATGTGTGGCGACGATGATTGCAAATAATATTTTATGTCTGGCAAATGAGGCTATAGGCTAGTGTTATATCATATGGTCATGGTAATGGGTATATGGTGTAGGTTAAAGGTGATCAATATTTAAGTAAATTGAGATCAAGAAATTAATTACGTCAATAATTGGTGCAATGTTGGATTTTAGTGGGAGATTAATAATTTAATTAATCAATTGTGGATGGCTATTGTAGTGCACTGCCACATGGAAGTAGTGCAAATAATGACTAAGGGTTATGTAGATAAAGGTGGCATCATAGGAACGAGTATTAGTGGGTGATTATTACTTGGACCCCACATTTAAAGAAATAAGAATGGAGTTATATTTTATCATATTTGTCACACCCTAATTTCCCTTAGGGCGTGATGGGCACCCGACCCTTATTTAGGCCGCAAAGAACCCGCCGACTCACATCATGTTCATAATCACGGCGGCTTTCCGAATTATGACACGAATACATAATGATAATTTTTCGAAACATAATATACTTCTTTTTACCTTTCTCGAATCAAAGGGAATTTGTAACATATAGAACTTATAATACAACGCAAATGACATATCGGCTTACATAGCCACTTACACGGCCCGACATCGTATACCCGACCTTTTGTCTGCAAGTCTCAACCGAAACATGAAACCATAACATGATAATCGACTCGGCGGCACTCCGAAAGAAATGGAGCTCGCTAATCCGACTGGAACGTCTTCTTGCCCATTATCTTGACTCACCCAGGTGTACACTGCGGCATAAAACGCGGCCCCCGAAGAAAGGTGGTCGGTACGGAATAGTGCGAGTATGTAAAGCATGAAATATAATAAGCGGGATTATACCGAAATAAAGAGTACGGAAAAAAAACCGTAAAACTTGCCTTTAAAAACATATATCATGTATGTTATTTCCATAAAATCATCAAGTATGCATATAACGTGCCCACGGCCCCTCGTGAGGGATGCGGTGAATGAAATCATCGTATACACATATACATATACATCCGACGTTACGAGGGCTATATATCTTTTAACGTATCATTCCAATCATATTGTACGAATTCCAAATATCATACTCATGCTATCCTCATGTAATACGTAGAATTTCATCGTTTATAAATATTTACTCTTCCTTGAGCTCACATTAAGCCGTAGCCTTAGTAACATAAAATTTTCTGAAAGTGTAACATCCTTCCCCTTTTTAGCTGACACCCCCGTTAGGGCGTGATGGGACGCCCTTATTTAGCGTAATATTTATACTCACGGGCCTCAAATCATGACACAAATATACATAACAAAAATTTATCGAAGAATAATATGCTTTTTGCTTTTCTCAAATCAAATAAAATCTTGCAACATATGAAACTTATAACACAACGCATAATAATCATATTTACAAACATCTAATACCCACAACCAGTCGCAAAGTCTCTAACACGGGATCCATATCATAATACTTTGACTCGGCGACGCGGTAATCCCGTCGGAACATCATAATATCTTCGACGGCACCCGGGGTGCCGCGGCATGAAACGCGCCCCCCGAAGAAAGGGGGTCACGGAATATGGAGTATGTAAAGCATGCGGGATTATACCGAAATAAGGGTGACAAAAACCATAAAACTTGCCTTCAAAAACATGTATCATGTATGTCATTTCCATAAAATCATCAAGTATGCATATAACGAGGAGCCGCCCCTCCGTGAGGGACGCGGTGAATGAAATCATACACATATACATATACATATAACGTGGCTACGCGCTAAAATCATATCGTATGCGTACGTACATGTAACGTGCCCGCCCCCCCATGGAGGGACGCGGTAAAAGTGGAACCATCATGTGCCATCTGGCCACCTCCCCCATATCATCATATCAAATAACGTGCCAGACTCGCTGTAAATAATATATACGTGCCGACCTCCATGGAGGGACGCGGTGAACAATGCAGAGAGACGTGCACGAATACATCATATTCTCGCACGAGCAGAGAGCGAGAAACCATATATACCATTTCGAGATCATATAATTAACGTTAAGCATATCGAATATAAATACAATCATATAACGTAAGCATATCAAGACATCTTGAAAATCCGGACAAATATTATAGCAAATAACTTTCGGACATTACTCGGAAACATATCATATATCATGAGCATATCAAAATATCGTAGAGATCATAGTCATATATCGATTCAATTCGGGCCCGCCTCGGAAAGTTACGGACCTTACATATTATGGAATCACATACGAACATATCGAAGCAATCGAAGCCTTTCGATGAAAGATACGGACGTTCGTAGTTACGGAGTCATTTAAAAACATCACTCTTTTGGAAACACAACTTATATGCAGTTTTTGAAATCCAAATCTTACATTAAGAATATGAATATCGAGAAACAAATAAGGGTCATAAATATGCTCGGATTGCAAGAATAGAGTTACCTCGAGAATCGTGTCATCACTTACTTTCAACTAGGACATGCCAAAAGAAAGAAAGGTGAGCTTTACATACCTTAGCCGCTTCCTAAGCTATTCCGAACTTGAGTCTCGATCAAGATCTACAACGACGTCATTAGGCATCGAACGTAGTCATAAGCGCTAAAGAATCCAATTCCAAACCATTACTTTGTCTACAAAAATTTGGGCAGCGATTTCCGTAAATTCGAATCCCCGAGAATTCAACTCGGCCAAATCATCATCAACAATACCAACAAACATAATAACGACATCAACGACCAATTCAAATGCATTATAACATTAGTGACTCGTCATACATAATTCCGACGACATTCCAATCATATTCAATTCAATACTAATAGCTTGCATTCAAGTACTAATCCAATATCATTTAAACCGTATTTCAAGAACGCTTCGGACAATCTACAAATTATTCAAATCAGACCCGCTCACAAACAACATGCCACCCAAAACTCACCATATTTCATAAGAGCAATGGAAACATATTTCATTTTCCGAATTCATGAACTACGCCAACGTCACCGCATGCTAACAATCATTATTTCCATGACCACAAGAATTTACATTAAAATCATATTAATCTCAAAATGACCCACAACAATTCCAACTTTAACATGAGTTATTAAACTCTCATCACATAATCCATAACAACAACAACTAAAACACTAAATAGAATTAGCTTAGCATACTTTTTAAATCAGCCCCTACACGGCCACTCCTCAACACACATCATTCCATGAATTTCATTCATTTCCTACACCTTACAACAACACACAAACATGCACAACAATCAAATTACACTAAATAAAATTTGTTCATCATATTAATCCAACAACATTCACTCACGGCCGCAACAACTACACCATATTTTTATGAACTTCTTTCATTTCTACATTCCACAACATGTGCAACTCATCCACAACACATGAAAAATGAGATTGAACCTTACCTTCTTCTCAACCTTTTCCCATGACAGGGTGTGTTTGCAAGAAAAGAATGTTTTGCAAGCTCCAACAACCATTCCACGCTAACGAGGACCTTCAATTAGTGCACAAGCTAGGGAGAAAATAATTTTCTCCTTCAATTTTTCAAGGTCCATATTCTAATGAGACTATAGCCGTATGGCTTTCCTTGCTCCTTCTCCATGTTTCAAGAAATTTCTAAGTGTGGAAATTAATAAGATGACTTACTTATTCATCGTTATGTACATATATAATTTGCACATGTGTGCCATGGCCCACACCACACCACACACACACACACACGGCCACTTGGCCAATTTTTCATGAAAAATAAATTTCCAAATTTTCATTTTTGGCCCCCAAGTTTCCATGAATTGTTCATCTTTCCATAATTCATTTTTGGTCCCATCTTTCATGAAATATTAGTTCCCATAATTCCACTTTTAACCCCAAATTCCTTAATATTTCCATCCAACAAAATTCATAAGCAACTTATGTCTTTAAACAAGGTCGGAAAAAAATAGTCTTGTCTTTAACTTGTCACAACTAACTTAAAACATTCCGACGTACAAAATACGAGATATAACATCCTTCCCCCCTTTAGAACATTCGTCCTCGAATGTTCAACTAGTCGTGTAGGGTCTTAAGGATCTTGGGGGGGGGGGGATTCCCTGTACTACCATAACATGCAGCCTCATTTACCAATCACATTTCTCTTTCATTCCCTCCTTTTTGGTGGCCAACTAGTTATGATCACTTGCTCAAATCGTCTTACAATCTTTCTTTACTCCTCTTGTCACATTTTCAACACATTGTCTCATATCATTACTTTATCTCTAATCCGAACTCTTCTATCGTCCCTTTGCTCGGATCTCGCTCTCGGCTTCCACCGCCACACGTGATGTTGCAATCTTTACCCGAATATACGAAGGGGGTCAAATCATTCTAAGAACCGCCTCAACATAGCTTCACTGACTCTTATGTTTCACTTTATCTTTGCCTCATTTCCCCGACCATCAGCATTGGAATACTTTTTTTTTGGGTTCAACCATAAGCATATCTTGTTCGTTCTCAGTGCTAACTCCACTTCGGTAATCTATCTCAAACCATCCTAACATCTTTCCTTAACGCACCCAAAATATTATCACTGTGTTGTTATTACCGACTCCAAACTTTTCTCGTTATGCATTTACTTGGTCTCACCCCTAGCATAGCATCGCTATCCATTCTACTATTCCTTAAGTTGTACAATATCGTCTTCTTGTCATATTCTTTTCCTCATACATGTTATACCCCGCCTTTTTGCATAATCGGAAAATTCGAAATAATTGTGATTTATGAGAAAAGAGGGCCATGTTTGAATTTTCTTAGTATGTGTATGTTGGTTATGGAAGTTGAATGTGGAACACCGAGAGGGCTAAGGGCAAAATTGGAATTTTGGAAATTTATTTGTGAATTTCAAAACAAGAATTATAATGAATTGGGCTCAAAAAAAAAATAAGAAAACTTGGCCCAAGAAGAGAGGTGGCCGGCCAACTTGGGGCCCAAACCCACCAAGTTAATAAAAATTTCCATGTGCCTATCATGTGACAAAGCATATATGAGATATATATTCATGATCATTCTAGAATTTTCAAGAAAAAACAAAAGAAATCAAGAAAAAAAAAGGAA